>NW_010409250.1:55698-63237 GCF_000710305.1 Buceros rhinoceros silvestris
CTCCTATTCTGCATTACAGCATCGTAAGTATTGAGAGCAAGTAGCATAATACATTCCTGAGGAGGCAGAATGCTCTCGTTCTGCTCACGAAAGATTTTTTAATTCTTCAATCAAATATTTAAAAAAACATCATAAATTTTTAAAATTTCCTGGCCATTTAGAAGTTATACTCCAATTTTAATTAACGTCTGGTCTTAAGGCTTAATGATGTGAACTTTAAATAACAGTAGTCTTCAAGTCAGGCACAAAATTTTCCTTCAAGAAAGTCAAGTGTTGTCCAGAAGTCACAGAAAACTTGGAAATAGCAGGAACAGACTTTCAGAAGTCTCAGCCCTTCTTAGATAGAAGTGGAAACTATTTCCACTTACAGCAAGAATGGAGCTGGTCTACACGTCATTTATTCTTGCTGCACTGCATTTTAAAAAAGTCAGAATAAAATCAAAGGGTACCTACAGCTAGAACTGAGTGATACCAGTATGTAGTAGAAAAGGAAAGAGGTGTCAGCTTAGTTTTGATGTCTAATTGGCAAGATGTTCTTGTCCTTTTTTTCTATCTTACCATTGGAATTCTTTGGCTCCTCAACATCAATGATGTTTCCGTTAAATCTGGAGATAGTGCTCTGCTGTTCTGCACACACTGCATTTCCATCAATTGGATGATTTTTGGACTCATGATGCTTTAACAGAAGCTGAGGATTAAGTAAAATGAGAAGATTAATGCATGCAGTGCAAGACAACTTCATTAGTTCCGGTTACACAGCAACACCTGACTTGCAGCATGGAAAAATACTTCCAAGCAACCAAATTCTACAGATAGCTCCACATCTCCCAAACATGAAGGTGTCTTGTCCAGACTCATCCAACCCCTCTGCCAAGCTCTTCATCCAACTTCAGAACCCCTGACTTCACTAGCCTACCCAGGAAGCTGAGGGATGGAAGCCACCACTATCTCCTGCCATGCCGCAGGCTCACCAGTAAGCCCTGACCTGTGCGGACTGCAGGACTACATCCTGCCTCGGTGGGAAGGATCTTTCAAAACGAGAACAGAAGTTTCTCTGATCAGTCTTCAAATATCTGTCTTGGAAAAACCCACCCAAGTTATAAAAAACAAACTGGTATCTGTTCACTTATAACAGCCTTTTCAGGAGAGCAACAATGACACACTGTCTTCTGGACAACGACTTCTCAACTGTATCATATACGCCACTTACAAACTTGAACCGCTTCTCCTCCCTGCAGCCAGTACCAATCTCCGCTCTGTGCGCAGCACAGCCCCGAGGAGATGCAGGGCTGTTTGCTTACTGCTGAAGATCACCTAGGCAGGAGTCCTGCAAACTTGTCTTCACCCACAAGTAAGAGAGGTGCCATTTGTGCAAATCAAACACTTCCCTGCACATAGAACAAGTTACTTCCAGAGTTGACTATATGCCTCGGCAAACACGGGATCCCAACAGGGCTGCAGGTATTTGCTTGAACAACTCTTGTTGCAAAGCTGTGTTTTAAGAGCAGATACAGTGCATTAAGGCTTGATTTTAATGCAACATTTAAAAAAGCTTGAAGTGTCTATAAAGGCATTTTGCCCGGCCACACATCAGGATGCCAGGAGCACTCAGTATTAATTCCGCAGCGTGATAACAGATGTGCTTTGGCCTCAGTAACCTCTAAATTCACAGGGACATACATTTTCATCTTTGTTTTACATTATTACTGCCCTTATCGCGGTCTTGGGCCTTCACCTTCAGCTAGAATGAGGAAGTGTTAACAGAAGAGATCCCTTTGCCCTCTAGAGCTCCACTCACTTCACTATATCCACTCCGTGGATATAGTCCAGAGGTACAACCTCCCAGCACTTTCAAGGTGGGGAACGTGATTCTTACTCCCTTTCTCTCTTCCTCTGACAACCCTGCCCAGGGTTTCTGGGAAACACTGACAGGCCTGTGATGCTTATTCTCTCAGCCAAACCTAACTTCTCCAAGAATGAAAAGCACACTATGTGCCATTTACTGAGCACTGGTAGAAAACTGAGAAATACATGATGGCACAACACAAAGTACGTTTTGAAAACACTAAAAGCTAAGCTCACCACAGAACTTGCAGGTATTTTTTGCCATATCTCTGATACAAGGGAAGTGGATGCTGAAAATAGAAAACAGCACTATTAGTGGCTCTGTATTCCAGAACCAACCTTTCCATCAGATAGGCTTAAAGCGAGTGAAAAAAGCAGAGGCTGAGTGTTATCACACAGATATAGATAAAAAAACCTTTGTGACAGTCTTGACAAATCTGCCCTACTGCATATAGGCCACTTCAGAAATAAAACTTCTCCCAAAATACTTCTTGGTTAGGGAAAGCATTCTAAAATCTTTGGTGCAGTGCTCGTACCAAGACTCCAAATGTTTTTTTGGTTTTCAAAATGTGAGAAAGTTACGTACAGATTTCTTCACTTTCCAATTTTCTCACAGTTTTCCACCCCCCAGCAGTGAGCACTTTACATGGCTGCTTCCCCTCCTCAAGCCTTGCACTTCCAGTGGAGTCGAGGTAAAATTACTGAGTCCTTGTGAGCATCCGGTTCCACCCACGCCAACACAACAAAACCCACTTTCGTCCTTGACTCCCCTTCCCATGTATCTACTCTCCCCTTTGTGTTCTGCCTTCCTCTACCATTGCTGCAAAAACAGGAGCAAAGCAACTTGGCTGGAAACACCTCTGACCGAGGGGGGATCTTCTGCCAGGTAGCTTTGAGGAAAATGTAAACCACTTCTGTTCGGCAGGATACGATTTTCAGACCGGCTGTAACAGCTATTGAGCTACCACTACACTTGAACTTTGCCATTTGAGTTGAACAAGAGTTATTGCCAACGATTCCAACAAAGGATGCTTGTGTCTCATCAAGAAGTCACATGTGGTTTAAACTACAATTATAAATAACTTTTCCAAATCCTAGAAGTGGGATTTTACCACTCAATGCACAAAGGCCCAGTGAAAACAAATCCAGTGGTCAGTAGAGATACTTTTCTACACACCTTGCTCTGCAGAGATGAAAAAGCACAAAGCTGATGTTATGAAATGTCCTTTCTGGAAAAAAAAAAAAAAAAAGTGCAAATCTGCAGATGTTGCCTTAGTTGACACTATATAACCACGGGGGAGGAACAGCCCAGGCAGGGGAAATACCAGCTTCAGTTTCCTCACGAAGGGCATCCTGGAGCCCAGGGGGGCCACAGGAGGCTCTGCCTGTGCTCAGCGAGCCCTCGGGACCACGTTACTGCAGCATCACTGTGCTTCTCACAGGGACTTACAGCGTGAGCCGCCACCTCAGCATGATCACACCGATCTGGATTAACTGAGAGTACTGCCAGATCACCTGCACGTCTGCTTGGACAGATCGGGGATCTAACCACAGTCTTCTAGCATGTGCTAATCCTGACACTGAAGTACTTGAGAGTGAGGATCTAGGTCTGTTCCAGCCCTGACAGACTCCTGGGTGCCTGCGAAAAGAGCACTATGTGCGAGAATTAGATCCAAAGACTTATCCAATATTTATTGTAAGCACTTAGCTCAAGTTTTTAGGACCTTTCATGTACTTGATGTATGTGGGTGCATCACGGTGAATCAGGTGCCAACATACATTCTTGACTAAGAGGCAGATAAAAATCCATAAGGTAAGTAACTGAAATCCTCAATTTTAGTAATAACATTGAAAAAGCAAAAAGATCAAAACATCCTTTACGGTCAGTATGGATGTAGGCTGCAGGTAGGCAAAGAAAAAGGGGTGAGAGGCCACACATTTCATCTTGTATCAAGACTAATCTGCATTATTATAGAGAAGTTCAAAGCACAGCTGGTTAGATAATCTTAGTGTGATGAAACACACATTTATTTTAAATTACCACCATATCCTGAGTACCACAAACAACATGATCTATAATACAGAGCTGTTAGAATAGAACTCTCAGTGTTTCAGTTCTGCAGTTATGCATTTTTGGTGAAATTACAAGCAACAGAACATCAATTTATTATTTTGCATCATCGATATGAATCACAGTGTAAAGATTAGGTTCCGTATGGTTATGTATCATAAATCTCACTCTGCACAAATAGTCACTGACACTTTAACCACTGCTCTAGCTTTCAAGGTGCAATACATTAGATATTAGCATTTTAGATAGTAGATGTTGACATTCATGGTGTAAAATGTCCAATATGGCAACTAAGAGTTCTTACTTCATGTGAACAGGGACCATTAATATTTATCTCTAGTAGAGAAAGCATCCAAATGCTCTTGTGACATTCATGGAGGCACAGAAAATGTGGTATTTTCTCCTATTAGTATCTAGTGCTAAATCCTGTGAAGTCAAGCTTGGAAATCTCCTTTTCATTGGAAAAGCTTGTTCGATCTATGCGAGAACTTGGGCTTCCAACTTTACTCAGCCAGGATTTCCTGCAAGAAAAACAAGAGAGGGTCAGCATACAATGAACTGTACATGGGGGGTTTATGGCCTGGCCCTCCTGTTTGTTAAGGGCCATAAGAAGCAGTCTTTCAATATGAAAATTACCCCAAAACAGGTTTAGTTCTTCTGTTTTCCCTCCCTTCCTCCTTTAAAAGCAAGCCAAACTATTTAAAAGGTATCAGTATTTCAAGAAGTATCATACAATATTACATAAAAATACATCTGACAAAAGGCTACAGCAGATTTACTGCAACGATCCCTTAAGTGCTTTATAGCATTAAATCAGATATATATTAGCTTTGTAAAACTATACTTTTACTGAGGACCTGAAAATCATTCATAATTGAAAAATAATGTGACAAAATAATTCCAACAGTCAGTTTACCCTCTTCTGACAGCTAAAAGAAACAGAAACTGAGATGAAAACTACTTTAAAAACCTGTCCCATTTTTAGACGGCTAATGTGATGCCCACAAGAGAAAAGGCTATTTCCTTTTTTTCTTTTCATTTGAAAGGTGAGATTGTCCTGGACAAAACCAAAGGGAATATATTCCTTTGCCCAGCCTTCACAGCTGTCTGTAAGACCAAAATTCATCCCTGGCTGATTCCAATTCCCAAGCTTCAATGCATGAAGAAAGCAGCTCTGCAAACTGCACAGAGTGAACTTACTTCATTGTCGGCTCCAGATACTCCCACATGACTGAAGTACACATTGCGAAAACCCAATTACAACAATCCAGCTCCATGGAAACTCCTTATAGGATGCACGTATTTTATTCCTTATTTAACACAGGAGGTCAGGAAGTGTTACAGGACCACTCCCTGCCTGGGAACTGCCTGACTATAGGGGCTCAGCTCTTCACCGAGATGCTGATACTTTGCAATAGGACCTTCTTCATCCCTTTGCTCGAGTGACAGGTCGTTCACTGGACACTAAGAAGCAGTACATTTTTTACAAGCTAAGAAAGCAAGAAATCAGTATTTGCTAAAAGTAGCACACAGCTACAGTTGTTTCCTCATTTATCTACAGAGCAGAAAATGTCACTGCCTGTATCTTTGCTACGGACAGTGTTTTTAAAACAGTTTTAAGTTTCATCAGTATCCAGCTCAATAGAAGGGAGAAAAGGTTCTGTATCCTCCTCTTGCTTCACTCAGCCTTCTTGATTTTCTTTCACATAGGCCATGAATTTCAGATCACTCAATGTGTGCAAAAGATTAGCTACAATTACTAGCACTTGGAGCTTGGGCTTGTCATTTCCAGCACCCATTTCAACAGGCACTCTTGCCACCCACTTCTCTCCAGGAGTGAGAAGACAGCCTCCTGCTCGCTCATCACACAGGGTACATCTGAATCAAACGAGGACATCCCTTTAATCTGCGACAGGACAGCATTCGGCTTACTCTTCACTTTCAAAGGATGTGTTTGTAAAGCTACACTGCTGCAGCAGGTCTGGAACAAGAGCTCATCTCCAACCAGCCACTGCCCACCACGTTTTATTTCTCAAGCACTGCGTGCCCACTCTTGGCCATGCTCCCATCTCACTGCTCAAACCAAACTGGCAGTGTGGGGACTGGATTGACTCAGATACACTTTAATCACCGATTCATGAGCTATACAACCTCCCTGTCTGGAGGAGAAACCAGGCAGGCCCGCACCCTGGGGTGTTCCGTCAGGGTGTGCAGCACCCCTAGGACCCACAGGGTAGAGAACACCCAGCTGACTGATTCATCCAGACAGGCAGCACCTGACAACTGGCTGTTGCAACTGCAGGCTGCCCACGTCCTTCTGGAAGCTTCTCTCCCAGCCTCACAGCCTGTAACCAACCCTCAACCCCAAGATGTTCCCTTGTTCACCCCAACTGCCACATCTGGACAGGGCTGCTCCCAAAAAATCAGCAAGCACATTTGACATCCAGACACTGTAAGTGAAGCCGCTCGGAGCACGTTTTCTCAGCGTTCTGGATTTCACTCCCTCAGCCTGGCTAGGACAGCCTGAAACAGCTTCCCAGCCAAACTGAAACACACGCCTTCTCCAGCTCCACAGTCATGGTGGCTTACTCCCAGGAGTTTAAAACACCAGGAGCCATCACTCTTCTCCTTTTATCATTTCATTAGCTACAACCTTGCTGAGTGACTCTGGCTTGTTACCCAGGCAACGGGGCTCTTTCCACTGAATGCATTACTGGAAAACAACATCTGAAGAGCTGGGTTTGCACTGTCCCCATTTAGATCCTAGCAGAAACCACCCGGCCGCGTACAGCACTCTGAGCAGGCATCTGTAGCGTGAACTGAGACAATGTGCCTACCTGTTTACCGGTCAGAATAAAGCCTGAGCAGGTCAAATCTGCAAAGTCCTCTGGAAATGCTACCTAAGGAGCCTTTCCTCTATAACAGCAGATAATGCCAGCACAGCCCTTAAAACACACTGTGCCTGCAATGCTACAGGCAGCAGAGTAACTAAAAGTTTAGGAATATGTTTGTTTCTCTTCACCTTAACCACAGTGTCACTTCCAGTGGAACAAGAGAAATGTGCCACTGCCTTTGTTTAGGATAAAATGCTGGAGGGAATGTGGCTTTCTGAAGATTGCATTTACATCTGTGACAGCATATAGACTAGGATTGCAAATATTTACAGAATACCTCCAAAATGTTGTTGTATTCTGAAACACTACTGTGCTTTTATTTACAGGGAGAGAAAATAGACAGGAAATTGTAAACAAGCCACTGCCTTTGTTTAGGATAAAATGCTGGAGGGAATGTGGCTTTCTGAAGATTGCATTTACATCTGTGACAGCATATAGACTAGGATTGCAAATATTTACAGAATACCTCCAAAATGTTGTTGTATTCTGAAACACTACTGTCAAGTTTTCATAAATCTGGATATTTAAATGTTTGCAGAAGAAATGTGGAATTCTTTCATTGCTGTCTGGTTTCTTAGGAAGAACTTTGGCCACGGTTTTCAAGCTTTTCTCTACAATCATAAGGGCTAGAAATATTTTCCTTAGAACCTTTGCTTTTATAATCCTGAAATTCACACCTAGATAAAGCCACTAGTAGCCTGTGCAGTAAAGACATTCAGCTTACTGCTG
>NW_010409250.1:63411-96132 GCF_000710305.1 Buceros rhinoceros silvestris
TCCCTACACCACTGCTCCTGCTGCAGGAGCCTCCCAGTAAAATAGGAATCCAGAAAAAATTAACAGGGTTCAACATCATTGTGAAAAACCAGCAGGAAGGATAAAAACCTTGGAAACTAAAGCATTTGAAAGAAGTTTTGTTTGACGTGATTTGAATCATGGCATGGCCTAAGGAAACACCACATTTAGCATTTTAACTTCAACAAAAATTTAAATGCCTTAGTAAGGTGGAGAAAACAGGTTCTGAAGAGAACCCAAGAGGCATCCCAAAGAGAATCCTGGGAAGAATCACTAACATGTTCATGCAGGATAAGGCCAAGAGGACTCAAGCAGTAGATACAGTCCTATTTCTCCTGCCCTTCATCCTCTGTTCCCAGGAATTTTGTCAGCTCTCAAAGCCAGGCTCTGGCTTGTGGTAAGACCCTAAAGGCACCTGACCCAAACGGCAGCTGCCTCCAGCGCTCTGTGCTGCCATGGAAACTGCTGCACCTCCTCAGGCAGAGGGCAGGGTGCTTTTGAGACTGTTGTGCCAGCTGCCTGCCACCAAAGTCATTACCGGCAGCAGCCCACGCTCGGCCACCATCAAATGTCTGTGCTTAACTGCACGTCCCTGCTGTTCGCACATACATACCCGCAGGAGGAAGGGCAGGTACTACATGAATTTCAGCACACGTAGTATGCCCACACCACAGCGCACCAAATCAAAGCCAAGTGACAAGTTACTCCAGAGGACTAAAACAAAGGAGAAAGCCAGCAGCAGTCTGAGGATACGGGACAAGAAGCGAGTGAGCCTGAAGGGAAGCACCCTGCTCAGGCATTGACACCACGGCCCAGAATAGAGCTGGAGCGTGCGGGTGTGGGGAAGCTGCCTGCTCTCTGCTCCGGACACCCGACAGCAGGCGTTGCCCGGCCCACTGGATATTTAGCAGAACGTCTGGAACTGTTTCACAAAGCGGAGAAAGAGATATTTAATCAAGATGAGTGTTTGTGTTTTCAAACACAGCTGTCAGACGCATGTTATGAACTTGTGTTTCTTGCTTTTCTGTCAAACCCTGCGGCACCCAAGGCCAACGTTCTCTAGAGAATACCTGATGAGCTTTCCTTCCCGTAACGGCAAGGGCACAGTAGCAGACTCTGATATATTAAAGATACAGGGTGACACAAGACAGAGTAAGCTTCAAATAGCCATTTTGGTGGTGCATTTCTATTTACAAACCTGAGAAAAGTGACTGGGATATTAATGTTTATTCACACTATGTTTTCGCCAAGACATTTTAATGTAAAATTTATCATTACTAGTTTGTATTATCACAGAATTTGACTGCATTTACCTCATACTTTGTTATTGACCCATGTTACATGCCTTCACCTCTTAATTCCAAGAGAAGGAATTACCCCAGAATGAATGAGAGCAAGTCTGAAGTTGTTTATCTTGCATAGAATGCAAGGATCTGTTGTGGATTTCCCAGCTAATAGTTTTGGTAAACCTCAAGTAGGATTTAATAATTTACTTAAACACGGGATCATAAGAAGTCTATATTTTAAAGGAGTTATCAGAATACCTCTTTGTTTAAACCATGTTAGGCAAGTCACATTTGGCTTCTTTCATAGATCTTAGCAGAAAAAAAGAAGCAATGTTGCAGATACTTGTTTCAACAAGGAAGAGGAAAGAAGTAAACGAAAAGTAAAACCAAATTCAGCCATTTCAGTTAACTCAAACCAGCTTTTATGTCCACTCTGACCCACAGAAAGCCCAAGACAAAGGAGGATTTCCTGTGAAGCCTATGCCCTATCTTCCCAAAGCAGCAAACGAACCAGAGAGCCAGAGGCAGCAAAAAAGAATATTGTGTTTTCCCTTGTAATCTGTCTGGCCCTACAGGGTACGACTTGGCTCACGAGGCAGACTAGGAATTTTGGCTAACCCCGCTCCAGTGCGCAGAACACAATCAAAAGTTATTTCTCATTCCACGTCTATTAAATCTAAGGCCACAGGAAGCTTAAACGAGGAGGAACTGTCGCTGTTATTGTACCAATTCAGGCGTCTGGAACAGAAAAGCTAGTTGTAATGCTTAGAGACTGGTTAGCACCCATCACCCACAGAAACTGTATTTAAAACAAACAGCTGTATTATGGAGTTGAACAAAGAGTAAAAAGTACTATTGCCCCAACGGTCTATTTTAAACATTAATTAAACCCTGCCCTCGGCCATTTCAAAAGCATTCAAATAAGACAGAGAGCTGCAGATGACAAATGCAATCACGAATTGGAAAGCCAACACTCTTCTGTTCTCGTAATGAGGTTCAGCAAGGGAGTGAGACATAGCAGCTGTATGAGGGACCAATCCCCAACACTACTACGCTTCCTGTATCCTCTGAAATTCTCAGAAAAGGTATTTACACAGAAAAATACAGATTAGTTTATTATGCAAAAACTAAAAATAATACCCAACCAAACGATGGTGAATTCCTTCAAGCACCAGTGGGACTCTCATTTTTTTCCTCAGAAGTCTCCTTACTTGACAAGTACTAAGGATAGCTAACACTGAAAACAAGGCTCGCTGAGGAGCTGCAAACTGGCCCTCTCCAGTTGAAAAAACCGGAGATCGTAAAGGGAAGCATTCTTACAAGGGAAGCGTACTTCAGGTTGGCTCACTTAGAAACAGTCACTCTTGTGTGTTTGGATCAAGGTTCCTTAAGGAGCACCCACACGCAAGCACAGAGCAGGCAGATGGTCATTCCTCACGCTGAAGCGTGTGTACAATTGTTTCAGAGTGAACAAAATATCTGCCTGCCTACTTTTATGGTAAAAGCAAACCCCACCTCTCAAATCGTCACAAAAACATCAGCCAAAACAATTTCAAGCTGAAATACTTCAGATAGCAAGAAGAACACGTACAAGAAATCCCAACCTATTAGGCCAACCGATTGAGGTATGTTGGGACTTACAAATTACCTTTAAAGACAAGATAACTGCGATACATACGGCGACCAGCCCCTATAGAAGGGGATGCCGTTGACAAAAAAGTGACAACTGGGGACTATATTTTTTTATCTGTAACTTGCAAAAGTGTTTTTTAAATTTACTTATTAAGCATTCAGCTAGCTCAGTTCCATTTCTTCTGACTCCACACTACATGATTTAATTTGGTAATTTAAATAGCACACTTTCAAAGGAAGCAGTTACACCCGTCGGTTTAACCTGCAATCTCAAGGAGCTGGTTGTTAAAGCAACTGTGATATAAAATAGTAGTCGTTCCAGTGTATGAATTAACAAATCAGGAAAATGTTTTAATAATGTTGTATTAGAGAGCACCACTGTTCAGAAAAACACCAAGTAGGTAACGGTCTACTTAAATTTTACACAAAGAGAAAATTTGGGCTTTGTCATAATGTTCATAATGCTGTATTTTTCAGTGTTACAAATATAGCTACAATTAAGGAGGAAGCAAAAGATTAACATAAGGATAGGTTACAGCTATTACAACCTTTATTCAACAAGAACTGTTTGAGGTTTCCAGCACAGGCTCGAGGTGAGCCCAGCATGGCATGTTTACAGGGAAGGTAACCGCAGAGCCATGGTATACGGGATGTATACACAACACTCCTTGGAAATAAAATCCCCTTGGAACTGATTGGATTTGTTACCAAGAACTAGGGTTTGTTGATATGTATTACTTACTGTTTCCATAAATAACAGAACAAGATCTGGTATTTACAAACACTGGTATCCTTCCCACAGCAGAGCCTGTCTCCTCTACCCAGAGGTAAATCTCCAGACACCATCGGCCCAAGGGCGCAGAGGCACAGAAAGGAGATGTACCGAGCCGCTGGCACACTGTCCCTTGGGGAAGGGCAGGCGGACCCTACGGAACGGACCATGTCTGCCCCAGCGGCACATCCCAGAGAGCTGTGTTCCATTTAAGTGTTCATTCAGTAAGAAAATCATTTTCTTTAATGCATTACTTCTTCACAATGTTTTCTTATGACTTCACACACATTAAAAATACCATTCCTGAAGGACCTCGTGTAAAGATTGTTGTTCTCTGCTGCCTTTCTAAGTTCCATAAATGTACCATTTCACTGGTGAGCACTTAGGTTTTAAGTCCGTAAGATGACACAGGCTCTGTCTGCAGGTTTGTGTTAAATCCATCACGTAAAGTAGCCTTTCAAGTCACGATCCTGAACTCCTCTGGTAGGAAGTATCTTGGATGTATCAGCTAAGATCTTGAGTAAGAGAGAACCATCGGAACTCTCAGCTGTAAGCTACCTGATGTCCTGCATGCCTACATTAGTCAAATCGCCTTTGTAACATCTAATTGTTAGGCTTTATCCCTTCTATTTATACCACGTAAAGCGCAATACAAGGCCTATTCCTGCGCGCTGCAGCAGCGCTGAAGCGTGCCTATGGCAAAGACCACTCCTGCGGCCTATCAACTGTCACGATGAGTATACTCGCTCAGAAATAAACTCCCTTAACATCAAAGCTCCAAGCTATTTAAGGAAGCTATCAGAGCATGAACACATTTTGGGACAATGCTTCTTTGTATTAAAAAATTGTTACTTTAAACAAGGCTTTTGCTATTTATTGAAACAAGATCTGATATGTTTCTTTGCTCTTCAGCGGTTCCCGAGCAGTACTACATCATATTACTATTAAACCTTATTTTCAGACCATTTCTATAAAAATTCTCCTGTTTATCTGTAACAGCAATAAAAGTAATCAAGAAACAGAGATTTCTTTATAGGAAAAAGTATCTTTTTTCCTAGAAACATAAACCCAGACTGGGAATCCTAACCTATCCCCTTCTCAAGGCAGCTATGGTACATGCTTCTATTCTCCAAGCTACCACTTACAGATAATCAGTCAATCTGCGGTTTGCTTTCTGTATTAAGATGATAATGGCCTTGATCTTTCCTCCTAAACTTTCCAGTAGTTTTAGACCTCCTCCTGCTGACTCATTAGAATCTGCCCTTTAGCATTGCTCTTTTTTTGTTATTGAGAGCTTCAGACTTCAAAACGTAGAAGCAGAATTCTACTGAAGAAGCACCTCACTGCTACTCAAGTCAACAGCAGCACTTCTAATGAGGACAGCGAGACAGACCTGACCTCTGTTTTTACAAACTTTAAACAAAGATCTGTGACTACTTGCAAGAAATAAACATCCAAGAAAGGCCTAAATCAAGGAAACAGTCTTTGGAAGACAACTGGCCCATGCTATTTTCAAGTATTCCTCTCAAACAAGCATCATTAACTATTAATGAGCATCTCGCCTTGCTCAATGAAAATTTTAATTCCGTTGCTTGTGCTTCCTGTAACGTAAAAGCTGCCAGAGCAGAAACGTGCATCAGGAGGCAAATCTGGACAAAAGGTGTCTGGGTTCACCACAGGAAGAGGCCCTGGAAACACTTCTCTACCTCATTAAGTGTGCAGTGAGCTCAGCAACGTTCTCCACCACAAAGAACTTCCACTTCAGAAAACACACTGATCCCTTTTTTAGGATAACTTCCTATTTCTTTGACATGGGTAACACCTCGCTAAATCTGAGCTTCAATAATTTTCTAGTCCAAGTAAACTTGTTTGCTTTTCATTTAATTGTTTAAAGATGTATTTTCAGAAGAACTACAGGCAACGAGCTAAGAACACACGCTTTAATAATGAAACTATAGGGCATTTTTAAAAACGGAGTCAGCCAAAATCAGCTCTCTGCTTTTTTCCATATGTAATTTCCAAGAGCATTCCTCAGGCAATACCACCTTGCCACCTAACTACTGTCTCTTAGAGATTATAAGGTAGAGAGTATAAAGTAGATTATAAGAAATAACATATTCCTCTTAACATACAACAGGCTGTGATAATTCATTAAACGCTTGGAAAAAAACAGAATTACTGTTCTTACAAAGTACAAATATGTTCCTGTACTCAGATCTTCCCATTTTTTCATCTTTCCCTCAAGGTTCAGGGGCTGTCAGAAAGTATCAAACATCTCATTCGTTTTCTGCAATTTATGCCATTTCTTTCTTTCCCTTCCCGCTGTTTTGAAATTTTATTCTGCCTGGACAGTTCAAGCAGACAGATCTGTTTCTGACCACTGCCACCCTGCAGACTGCCGCAGGGACTATGTAGATTTTGTGATGAGAATTTAAAACTTTATAAAAAGAATCCCAGAAAACCAGTGATTTTACTAGCAGCTAATTTTAATGAAATTTGCTATGTACAAATATTTCATGAGTATTATGCTCAAACCCAGGGTTTGGAGCTAATTGTTAGTGCCTCGTTAATGCAAGAAAGGATGAGGAGTGAATGCTACCAGGCTTTCAATTTGGGAGGTCTGCATTTTCAAGTACTACGGTCAGTCGAAACATCCCTCACTCTTGAACACCAGTGCTATCTTAATCACCACAGCACATTTCCTCTCGGACACACATACCAAACCACAAGCTAAATTATTTAAGAACACCAAACAACTCCAGGAGACTGGAAATCCGGGTACTCAGAAGTCATAGGTGTCAAAATCCAGCCACCAAGGACTTCTGCTGGTAATTCATCAGACAGTGGAGACTTGTAAAGCTGTTTCTAAGAATTAAACATATGTGATGTCATGAACAATCCAGTACCCAGCTGTTGACTCAGTTTTCATTACAACACAGGGAATTTAGCCTCAGAACTTTCATTAAAATTATGTAAAACACATGCCTGTCTCCTGAAGTTCTCCGTGTCACTGTGTAGCATCAATAAAGCAACGCTGTATTGCAGGTTAAGAGTTGCCATGTTTAACCTCGCTCTCCTGTTGCTTCATTACATGACACAAACACAGCATTTCGAGTATAAGAGCTGGAAGAGTTACTCTGAAGGTGTCAGCAAGTAAAAAAAGTACCTCTACTGTTACTAGAGAACAACATTTTCTCTCATAAAGCAGCAAAAAGGATTTTTATTTCATTAAAACAGTACATCCGTTTTGGCTTTAAACCCAATACAGGATGTTACAGTCCTGCCTACATACTTTTTGGTTTACTTAACAATGGAAACAAGAGTTTGTAATTCAAGTATTGACAGGTCTTTCACTGCTGCGGTACAAATCAGTCTGTTCTTTCATTCACCTTTGCTTTAATGACAGAAACAACCTTTACTCCTTTATGCTATTTTGCTTATTCAGCTTTGTACTCTGATACAGTATGTAGAAAAACACTACCACGTTTTCTTAATCTTGTATCCCCCCCAAACAGATAAAACTCTGCATTTCAGCTTTAAAAAGAATTACTTCCACCCTGTTTTTGGTTTAACTGTTGAATATTGTTCATGCCTTAGCTTTCCAAAATTGGAAGTCAAAGCCCCAAACTTTGTAACGGTGATGGGTCCATTTCTTACTTCAGCTGTTAACTGTGCTTCATCCTCAAGGGACATGAAGAACCAGCTTGGTGAAGGTCTGTGAAAGGTAACCACCCACTTAAACAATCTCCTGTTTAGGATATTTACTTATAAAAGCTTTTAACCTAAGAGCCAAATGTACTCAAATAACCAGTATGCATCTCTGAATATAACTAACTCAAAGCCTAAGTACATTAGTTTATGAAATCTGGGTTTAGCTTCTTAGACAAAGAAATCCTTTATGAACTTGAAGATGCAATGCCCTTTTTAATCCGGACAAAACACAACAAGATTTCAGTTGAGAATCAGAATAATTAAATATTAATACCTACAGCTTTACCTTGCTCTTACAGCAGCAGTAAGATGATAAAAAAGCCAAAAACAAATCCTGCCCAACTAATCAAATTGTAACTGATGGTTGAGAAAAACCCTTAAGAGTCCTCTCCATCCATTCGAACCTGAGTTACAGTGCTGGGCCCACCTACTGCTCCTTCCCTCTGCAGACAGACAGATCATCCCAAATTGCTAAAGCAGCTCTCTCCAAACCCCACAGTGCTGATGTACCCAAAAGCCTGGATGGCATCCCAGAACTGTGTAAAGGGGTGACAGTTTCTTACCTTTCACAACATGCAAAATAATGATTTCAGTAGGAAAAATGCCATGCATTTTTCCCAGATACACAGTCAGGACACCACTGGCGTGACCAGCAAATACTGACTAGGAAACA
Organism: Buceros rhinoceros silvestris; assembly: GCF_000710305.1. Lineage (NCBI taxonomy): Eukaryota > Metazoa > Chordata > Aves > Bucerotiformes > Bucerotidae > Buceros > Buceros rhinoceros. The sequence continues at coordinate 71,504 of NW_010409250.1, forward strand.
GACAAATCCCTGAAGCAACACGGTGCTTGATGGAAGGCAATAAAAAGTTTTTTCTTAGTCTTATAAGGGTTGTGTACGTGTTCAGGTAGAAGAAAAATACAATGGAAAAGAAAGTAATGGGAAGAACCCTAAGGAGAACAAATTACCAGAACACAAAATTATGTGTAAACAATTCAGGCCTGGATGTCTACGTATACTTTTAACACACTTACATTTACTGTGAGCACATGGGATGAAAACAGTTACACTGGCTGCAGTTTTAGCATAAACCACAAACAGTTCGAAGTTGCTACCTTTAGACAGGGCAGCCCCACAACTCTGATAGAAACCTGGCTGGACACCAGACCCAAACAGATGTAGGGGGCACGCAAAGAGCACCTAATGCAGAACCATGGGTAGCCCTCCAGTTCAGTTATATGTGGAAAAATCTTTGTCCCTCCAGTTTTTTCTCCATCCCTTTACTGCTGTTACTCTCAATCAAGGCTACCTTGCACACATACACTCCACTGCACACACAACCTGAGGGCAGTGAGCACAGCTCTAACTTACATTGCTTACCACGAGCAAGTTCTGACAGCCAAACGCTGCAGGTCCTTGCTAGAGCATCAAAGATGCAGCTATCACAACTTTAACGAAGTACTGATACTTGAGACAGAAGAGAGAACCACTCATCAGCAGAGGACAAAGGAAAAACAAGGAGTTGATTTAAGCAGAGTTAAATGTGGCAAAGAACACAAGAATCAAGTATGAACAGTAATTGCATGCCTAAGTACACCAAGACAGAAGAACATGAGCAGCACTTTGCAACACATCAGCATTCACATCCTCGGGTCTTCACCATGACACTCAGAAGGGCCACAGCCTGCAGGAACACTGGCAGAAAAACAACGATGAGTTCCATCACTGTAACCTCCTGATGAGGTTACTCGGTTGCAGGGTAGTTTGGACGTGACAGGAATAAGGGATGCACAGTAAAGTCTCACGTGGGGGTAAAACCCGAGGCAGAACATCTCCAATGTGTGATGGCAGGTGAAAACGAACGAGCATTCACTGGGAAAAACAGGAACTAGGTATGCCTTCAATAAAGACATAAACAGAATCACCCACATGCTTCTACAGAAATCACTCAGTGAGTTGCTCCAAAGTACCATGCTCTTAGGACTGGAGGTCTGTGTGAAATGCGGTGAAGAATCCCTAAATTTCTGTTCTATGAGGTTACTATGTAACATTCCAGTTACATTATTTCTTGATGTTTTTAAAGTAAATTCAGTGTTAAAGAAAATTCCAAGTCCCAAGCAGTTACTTATTCTTCACTGCTCTTCGGGGCACCCCAGCAAATTCTGGAGCAACTGTGTTTGCTAAAGAATGCAGAACACATCCCTTCTGGCAAAATTCTTCTGGATAAAACTGTTCCATGATACAGGCTGACTGATCATTCCAGATGATCAAAAAAATTGTTTTAAAAAGCAAATTATTTTTAATTTATTGCCACTTAAGAGGCATCGCAGACAAATTTATGTTAAAATCATACACATTCAATAGCTATTTTTATCAGCAATATCCAGACTCTACACTCACCCCTAGGTTAGAAAGAGCTCTCAGCACAGCTGTGGGTTAGCAAAGTTTATGACAGGGTTGGCATCAGCCAGCCACAAAGTAATGTAATGGTAATGGCCCTGCTCAGTTAATTCCTGGGAACGGCAGCTCTGTGTGTGAAGTCGTCTCCTCAACTGACACTAAGCCCAATGAAAAAATACAAAATAAATGAAGCATAACTGCGATGTCTACGTTCTACCAAACACCTTCCAGGAACCTCTGGTAAAGAAAATAAGATGCAAGTAAACCACCAAAAAACCCCAAACCAAGCAATTTCTATTTTAAAGAAGTTCAAAAGTTAGGTTGCAATTACGAAGCATATTAAACTTAGAAGTATGTGAACTTACTTTCATTTATTCAGACATACAAAAAATATTATATTAACTCTGATTCAAACAGGCAGGGACATGCAAATCACAAGTTAATGTTTCTTCTACAAAGAGTTTCACCTATATTGGCATACCACTACTAAGACACTGAAATTATAACAAGACTCCTGCGTGATATTAAGGGCAGAATTACTGTTGTTCAAATGCTTTAATCTGACAGAGTTACAGTTTAACGCAAGACATCTTCATGGTGGAAACGATGTGTCTGAATGTTTCCAACTAGGGTCAAGTTCATCTTACACAGACACTAATTAGAACTGGTTGAAACACTACTTGGCTAGGAAAAATAAGCTTTAGAACTCAGGTTGAAGCTGGGACATGCTGCAATCAGAGGCAGTTCAAGTGGAGGACAGCAGTACACACCACCTTGGAGATACTGACGGTGCTCCAGCCCAGCAGAGAGGCCCTCCTGCCCATGGAAACCTCCACAGCCACCTACAAGAGGAAGCTCTAGCTTTGGAAGCCAGCTGGGATCAGGAGAGCAGAGATGACAAAGCATATTAGCAACAATATCCTATTTACCTTTGTCAAAAATATTACTCAAGTTGTTAGAGCAATTAACTATTTTAGTGGTATCTAAAAACGTATTGGGCTTTTTCTGGAAAAGGCAGAGAACAAAAACTGCCACAAAACTGGAGCTGTAACAGACGAAACAGATTAACACCATGAGGAAGGGAGTCACATTGTTACAGCCACCATCACTTGCTCTGTGACTGGAAACTTCAGTGCAACTCACTGCATTCTGCCAGTAGCACTTATAGCAGCATTTAGTTCCATTTACTTCTACATAGTTATTTGGAGTAAGATACTAAAGGTATGTAGGAAACCCCATGGAAGGCAGAGGCTTCCACCTGTACAGTCTCAAAGCTTTTCCAATTCCCTTACTGGCTCTGCAACATCAAGGTGGGAAGTGCTTTTGTAATGACACTTCAGCACTGAACTGGGGTAACCAGAAGCAGTGTGCTTCCAGCCACACTATGCAGGGGCACAGACCAGCAAGAGCAGGTGAGTACAATGGCTGGTGCTGAGGATGAGAGTTCCATGCAGTATGATACACTTCAGATAGCTTCCCCTCCCCGCCTCCATGATTTCTTAAATTAGAAAACAGGAGATAGAGCAGAAGATATAATATCAGAAAAACTATTAAAAACTGATTTTTGAAGTGTTTCTGTTCTTCATAATACTCCTACCTGTTCAAAAGTAGTACTACTCAATCACTGAAAAATGTCAGGATTCCTCCGGAGTGAAGGGTCTCTGTCAGCTGCAGACACCCCATCTTTAATTCACACCTTCACATTCATTAAGCAAGCACAGATGTGAGCCAGGATGTGCCTCTCCTGGCTTGTAGATGAATACCACGTTAAATGGACTTCGAATGCCTCTTGTCACATCTGCTACTGCAAGCCTAGAAGCATATTGTGTTTTGCAGGCACTCCGCAATATATCGCACTGTTCCACCTTTAATTCACAGATCTGCTCATTTCAGCAAGACCCTGCAAGAATGGTATTTGAAAATGGGGAAAGAGATTCAGAAAGAAGCACTGAAACAAGTTTATCTACGTTTTTATGAATGATACATTTTTCTACAAAGGACAGTAGACAAAATTAATTGCATGTATGTTTGCAATCAATGTTTTCAAACTTGCACAGGTTTCATACAAATTTCCCACTCACTCTCACTGTTATGATGGCAGTATTCCTACCAAGCTCAGTTTGGCTCATGTTACGTCCCTGAACTCACACTGCCTGCAGCAGAACAGAGGTAGGGTGACATGAGCACACATCTACAATTCCCTCTAGCTTAGCATACAGATTTCTGCAGCCTCCGTTTTCTGGGAACTTTGAATTTCTTCTTGAAAGCAAGTTCTACAAAGCCAACATAGTCACACAAATATTCAGCTTTGTAAACCCAGTACTGACAATGTTCAAATGGCAACAAACAGCTATGGACAACAAATATTAATATGTATATTAACTGCTGTTTAGCAATTAAATATTTTTACCTAAGTCTTTCCAACTTCTGCTTCCATGTTGTTGAAATTTCATTTTCAGCTAAAGCTGTCAACCAGCTTTTCACTACACTTGGCAATCCCCAAACTGCTGACTTATTTGGAGGAAATGTTCTTCAGTCTTAGCAACCAAAAGAAAACTGGTATTTAAATTCATCCCTTTTCTTATAGCATTAATTCCCCTGCAGAGTAGATGGAAAACAGGATTCTACTAGTGCAGTTGGTGAGAGAAATATCTAGAAGGCAGAATATAGAGAGCAACTTTAACACATGCAAGTAGATTGACATCTAGTGTGAAAACACTGAACTACAAAGCCTATACTGCATATCAACTAGGATGAATTCACTATAAGTAAGTAGAATATATTCGTTTAAGTAACAAGAAAGCCAAGTCCTCCAAATACAAGCACCTTTAAATCTTTTGTCAAATTGCTACAAGAGCCACAAACACTGTCGTAATGACTGAGGAAGCATGGCTTCTAAAAGAGAAGAAATGAGAAGTTTGTAGTGAATCGTTAAGAGACAAGGAGAGAATGAGAGAAGAAACAGAGGAAGACCAAAAAGCAGAGGAGCAAGGGCTAGCTGGTCAAGCAGAAGTTTTTTCTAGCCTTGGACAGGCGAAGTAGAAAGTGAGACAAGGGCCAAATGATTGTGTGATGTCATTTAGTTTGACTGAAGATGATCTTGAGTACTTTCATTTCTGTGATGTAGGCCAAAAGACTGATGAGGAGTGGTGTAAACAGTCTCTAGACAACTACATTCTTTAGTACGATGCACACAGCCATGCAATTCAAAGTCTGTGTGCTGCAGAATAGGTAAAAGGCTGCTCGTAGCCAGCTCACTAAAGACCGAACCCGAGTATCCACATCATTATGCTAGAATTTAACTTATTAAATATCTCTAGTCAAAGCTGCTTTCACTCCTGCCTTCTAATTTCAAAAGTATTTGTCACCTTTTTATTTTTACCAGTTTTGTGTCAAAGTTCATGATACCATCAGGAGGTATTTTGGACCTAAACACATTTTTTTCCAGCAGTTTCAGTCAACTCAGGCCCATTTGCACCTTTGTCTCAGTAATTTTCCAAAAGCAGTATCTAAAACCCAGTATCTTCGAAAGGTGACAGAAGAGAATTGCACTCCCAGTCCCAACCCATTTACGATTCATTACTACAACAATATCAGATATCTCTTCTGGGCCCCGCCAACAGCTCCTCAAGCCTATTCTACTCCACACCCATATGTTTAGATACCAGATGCTTCCCAGATACCAACAGTACCTGCCTATTGGTAATTTCTGTGTGACGGCCCTTGTCCATGCTGCCCCCCTCAAGTAGCAATGTTGGAAACAGCTTTTAACAGCACACACTTTTGGCCAAAAACAGCTTACAAGCTTCCTGCTAATTAAGAGTGGCATCAGTCGGCAGCAGCCGGAGCCTTTGGAGACGGCACCCGCATGTTCACTCTCACTCCAGGTATTCAGAGGCAACGCTCACAGCCTGTCCGCCCCCACCCTTATGCTCAGTGTAGGAATACACAAGACGATCACAAATATCCCCGTCTCATTTCCCCCTCGATCACAGAATTCTGGAATTGAAAAGCCTTTGAAGAGGCCTCGAGGGAGAGAGGAAGGAACACAGAAATAATTTTGCACACAGACAACGCAGCTTAGACATTGATGAGAAATTTTGTTTTACTTGCTTGAGTAACTGTCCACATTCACCCAAGAAAGCCTGCAGGCCACACGCGGTATTGTATTATGCTACATTTAGCGCCACCTAATATCACCAAAGTGATATCAAGGAGCAATCAACAGCAGAGATTAGTACATACAGGCATCTAAAATAAAAATTCTCACATTAGTTTCTATAGTCCCCACTATCATCACTCCACTGTTTTTTCCTTCCTGTTGATTGTTTAAACCCAAAAGCGCTCATGATTATGTTGTGTTCTGATACCCTATTTCCCCGAGTGATGGCTAATTATCAAAATGAATCCTTTTTCATGAGTAAATATGATTTCTTAGCCTGACATTGACTCAGTATGTTAATCATTGAACAGTTTGATGTAGGTATGACCAAAGGCTTATTTTCACTCAGGAAAACTTGGGACTCAAGGGAACCTCTGCACGATGAGTCAGACACAAGTGCTGACTTCAGGACAAGCTCTGGAAATGGTAAATACATCTGGAAAAGCGAAACAAACTGCTGCTCACTGTGCCATTTTTGCAAGGGCACAGAACAGAAACTAAGCCTACACAGTGAAGTAAAACCTTCCTGACAGTAACGATACTGTACACATCAAGTCAACCAGAAAATAGTTTCTTGGCACAGTTAAACCTTAGAGTTCTAAAGGGAAAGCTAAAAAGAATTTGCTCAATACCAAAAACCTTGCCAATCTCAAACATATCCTGTTTTGCTCCTCAAGCTACGGATTTTCAGAAATGGCAAACAAGCAGACCCTGAGGAGAAAACCCATATCCTGTCCATTTTTGGTTTGTGCAACCCAACAATATGAAACCAACTGGAGAAAAGCCCAGCAAAGACCTATGACTGCACTCAAGGTAACTCCTCCAGAAATAAACTGAAAACAAAAGAAAATTACATAGTTTTGGAACAAAGAGCTTAAATTTATTTTCCTTGAGCATCTGACAGATCTAGGGAGTAAGTTTCTTCATACTTACTTGACTCCACTCACCATATATTACACAATAGACATGTAATTTATACATGTTACTTACTAGGTTACTTTTGAAGCTTATTGCTTCCAAAACAGTTTTGTATCTCATCTCCTCTTCACATGCCGATACCAACACTCACAGTCCTCCTCTAGCAGCCCTACTCTGTACACAGGAATTTTTCACTGGACACAGACAGTTTAAAGACCACTGCAACTTAAATGTTATAAATCAAGAGAGATTTTGTATGTAACTAGCAGAAGAGAAACACAACACAAACCAAATTAAATACATCTCCCTCCAACCCAAGACAAAACCTCCATGGCAGGATATAAAGAAAGGAATACTGATAGATGAAAGAAGGGAACACATCCAGAAGCCACAGATGAGATTCCCACTGTGGAGAATCTCTAATGAGGAAGCAGCTGATATTTTACACCTTACTTTATTGGTTCACGAGCTACACACTGCACTGTATTTTAACTTTGTTGTGAGGCTGGGAAAATTCTGGCCCCCTCTCTAGAACCACATACAGCTCCAGCTGAATAGTTCCCAGAAAAACAACTCAGTTGAACCAACCATCAAACATTGATTCAGGTTCTGCTTTTTCTTATTTTTCCTTAGTATTACACCATGTCTGATCAAAAAAAGACTTAAACATATCATGGTATTACTTGAATATAATTGTTTTACTCATACCATCCTTTTTGTTTTGTTAGGAGAACTAGACATCAGAACAACAAAACGTGCAGTGAACCTGAACGGATCTGGCACAGAACAAAAAATACCTGAAAACTATTCATAAAACTCTTAGTACCACCTTTTCACTAAAGATTAGGAATAATCCCACATGTTCAGATTTCTTAATCAAGTGCCAGAAAATCATGAGACCAGCTGAAATCTGATGAGATCATAAAAACAAAATTCAGAGGGTTTGCTTGCCTTTGGGTTTTGGCATTGTCTTAGCAGCGCCAACTTTTTCGCTGCAATACGCAAGGCTGGAAACCTTTCCTTGAAACAGAACCTCAGTTCCTACATAGTTTTCTACCAAGCACTGGGTCTTTAAGAAAAAATGTCAAGTATTGTCTCAAAAATCTTGAGTTAGCAATGCAGTCAGTCAAGATGCAATCACTGAGTCATTAGTCAAATATTATCAGGCCTGTCACCTGTTTGTCACCTTTGCCTGTGGTCACGTCACCACTGCTAACTGATGTGCGGATTTGCCTAAGCTTGTGACCAAACAAACACAGCGATTCAGGATTTTATTTTAGGAGGTGTAGATCAGAGAACTTATTTCTACCTAAAGACAGCTGTTTAAAATTATCACTTGCTGCATACCAGTTATACTGTACTGACATCAGCGCATTATTGAAACCACTATAAATTCTCTGTCCTTTCCCACTTTGTCCTTTGAGGTTTTTTCTAACAACAGCAACAATAAGCAACCACCTACCAGGGAAACCGCTGCTGCAAACAAACACTTTGCTATCCTGGAACACTGACTCACATTAACTAAAGGGACTACGTTACTTACTGCCTTCAGTGCTCTGACGTTGCTGGTTGGGCTTTTTTCCACTAAATGTTGGGTTAGACAGTACATATCACCTGGCAAAGAACAAGAAAATACGCTATTTCTGCCAAGCCCCCCGTATCTCAAAGCACATACTGTGATTCCAAAGGGGCAACGAAGCGGAGCAAGGCAAATGTTGCCTGTAACAAGCGCCATGATGTAGTCATGGAGCTATGCAGACAGACCCGCGCACCAGTAGAGTCCCGCTGGAGACACCTGGGCTCCATATTCGTACAGAAGCCATCCTTTCCAAGATTAATATAACTTTTGACAGCCACATTAGCTGGAAAAACATTTAGAGCATTTTAGTACATTCTCTTTCTAAACCAGATGGTAACACAGAGCTCTCATGCCTTTCTACAGGGATTCACATTCCCAGTAACAGGATCCCCTTGGGAGAGGACAAGTTTCCATGCAAGACTCCAGCTAAAGCCATTAACTTCATGTTTACCTCTGTTTGGGAGAACAATTAAAGCACAGTCAGGAAGAGAAGAGCCCGCAGCACAGCATGGCTTCCCTAGGGGGACTGTTGTCAGGGTAAGGGCATCGGGCAGGTAGGTCTCTAGCGGGAAGGATTCTTCACCAATCCCTGAATAGGTTACAGTGCTGTCCCACAGCTCCAGCATCCCCTCCCACTCCAGTCCCACACATCCCCTGTGACATTTGACCTCACTGGGCAAGGCAAACACTGGCACCTATCCCATCCACATCACCTTGTGCTCAGGGGTCCCAAATGTGTTCCACACTTTGGAATTTCCATTTGCCTGGCATGCCTGATGACTAGTCAGCTTGAGGATTTCTAAGTCTGTCAGATTGTTCCCAGCACAATCAAGCTAAATATTTAGCATTTGTCAGAATGCAGGGCTCTATGTTTAGGTTGTCAGCCTTCTACATGGTTTTGATCGGGAGTCACAGGAACATCTCTTAATATTAGCTACAATAAAAAAAAACCCCCACAGACACTAAGTAAATAGAGTTTTGGTAGCCTAAATTCCCTGAATAATTGTGACGAAACTCAGGCAAAAGAACAGCTTTCAGAAGATGAGAATAACATACAGTTTTAAAAGACTACAGGTCTGGTTTTTTAGGTGTTTATCTACGTGTCTGCAGGTCCTGAGAAATATGCTGTTATTTACTCAGACAGCACAGCAGAGGTAAATCCTGCCCGCTGCTCTGGTCCCACACCAAAAGCCTTTACAAGGCTAAGGAAGACAGCCTCACATTTCAGAGATTTCCTGAGTGCCTGCTGAGCTGACCTTGTTTACAAGTACTCACTGAAACCAGTAATTGCTCATACGTTCCTCCCCACACTGCTATGGCTCAAAATTTTCTGCCTATGCTATCCATATAGCCACAAGCCAGAAAGAAAATTTCTGTGTAATTATCCAATTAATTATTACTAATGCTAGCATTAAACAAGAAATGCCAGCTGGCATACACAGCAATCACTTAGCTTCTATTGGGCAAGAACTACAACAGACATTTGTTTTCTTATTAATAGGTATAAAATAGAAAGCTGAACAGTCTTGTTTTGTTTCAAACTACAAGATCAGAAGGACAAAGAGAATTGAGTGGTGAAGGACTAGACTAGGAGTTGGGGAAACAACTCTCATGCAGGGCCTGCAACAAAATTCCTGTGCTCAAGCCAATCAGTTCACCAGTGTGCTACAGGTTTCCATTTGTAAATTAATACTGACTCATTCTCTGGCTTTATTGCTTAATTTTACTACCTGTTCTTCAGTAGTGGCAATCTTACTGACATTATCTAACCAATGCACAGGACCCTAACAGCTTAAAAGGAGAAGCTTTGTTCTAATGACGAGTGTAGGACCGGGTACCAACAGTCCCACACCTCCCTTAGCTCTGTCACTGACTTGCTGTATGAAACCGTACTGATGCTGCTCCATGCCCTCATTCCTCTGTGTATGGCACGAGAATAATCCATATGTAGCTACTCAACAGCATTGCTTTCACTTTAAACTTACATTTGTGCTAGGCATTTAAAAAGGCCAGGTGCTTACCAAAATTCACCTCGGCCCTCATTCCAAACATACACAGTCCCTCCGTGGCTACCAATTTCAGCTCCATTACAACAGCAGAAAGGAAACACGAACTCTGTCTGGTTTGGAAGTTGTGCTGTGTTGCTGCTGCTGCTGTAGTGACATCACTTACTGCAGTAACAGCATCAAACACCCCCTAGGCTGGTAACAGCAGAGGCTGGCAGCTGAACTGCACCCAGAACTGTAGATAGGCTGAGTGAACTGGACAAGACAGAAATCCATCAGATCCTGATCTTCAGGGGATCCCAGCAGATATCCTGACATGCCTGACACACTTTAGTCTAAAACCAAGTTGAGATGTCTCTCGACTAATATTCAGCACTTTCCCCCCTCTCAGTGAGAGGATACAGCAGGAGGAACTGGAAACAAGGAACTACCAGAGTGCGGGCAGGGCTCCTGAGCAGGACAGTCAGTGTTCAGTCAGCCCTGCTCTGCCGTGGCCTCACACAGCACGTTGTGGGGCGTGCCGCCGAGCGTTCGCAAGGGCAGCAGGATAACAACACAGCAATTCATGCTCTAACAAAAAGATCTGGAAAAGCACCAAATGAACGGCAGTCCTTTTGCAAGGCACCATAGGAGTCCTGTTTGCCTGAACTTTTGCAAAGCTGACCACATCCTAGCTAGGACTTTTTAAAATGCAAGCAGACATCACACAAGTGATGTTTGTGACAAAAAGCAGGGAACAGCAAACGTGTTTTCCTGTTGCTGAAGCAGAGTAATTCTTTTTGAGCACAGCTTCCCCACCAAGTAGGGCATAGCACACACCGTGGTAAATCACAGCAACACAAATAAAAATTCTGCGTGTAAACTCCACAGCTACGTTACTGGTGGGATTCTCTGGAAAACAGGCAGCTGATCTGAGTTTGAACTGATTCCTCTCCAAGAGGAGCTGAATTTGCACTCCATCAAAGCAGTTTTCATCAGAATATGCTGCCAGTTTGTCTACGAGGCTGCTGGGGAGCCTGAGCTCTCGCAGTTCACAGCCCCAAGACAGCTGTGCTGTGCACACTTGCTCAAGACGAATCCTCTCAACACTCCCGGCTCTGTGACAGCCTCTGCAGAGTCCCTCAGGGCCAGAGTCCTCACAGGCCCTGACTGACAAGGAAGATCTCCATTTCCAGGCTCCAGCTCCTGGATCCAGTCTCCAGGATCGGCAGGTCAGGGGGATCTCAGACTGGCAGCAGCCAGCTGCTCTTCTCCACTTCTAGATCACAGAGCCAAACCACCCATTCTCATGAAGTCATAAAAACCAGCTCTGCAAAACTCTGAGCCATCTAAATTTAAAGATTATTTTAAACCTATGCAGACTGACAGTGGGGTATAGCCATTCTGTCCAAAATGTCTCCTAGTACTGACCTTGAAATCTAATTTAAAGGAATTACTTCTATTATACAAGCAGCAGAGCCAGAGGGTCAGGATTAGCACTTGTACGGCACAACAGGATTTCAGGTGAGTTCCTATACGGTAGACCAAACCTGTTCTGATTCAAAAATATGATGACTGAAATCTCATTAAATGATTGCTGGGAGATTTGTGAGCTGGTATAGATTGAGTCTGTTGCTCCAGATGATCTGTTTTCTAGTAAATATTAAAAATCTATGGCTTATGGAGTAAAAAAATGACGGGAAAACTACTTCTCCAGGACTCTCTCCCATCAGAACGGTCGTTGGGAGTTCAAGGAATCTTTTCCCAAACATAGTATCAGCTGCCCATTTTAAAGCCTGCTCTTCTTTCGTTAAGTTCTGAATACTTTCCAGACTGATTCTCTTTGTTCCTTTAAGCAGCAGGGAAACAAGCAGGAAGAGCCTGCAGCATCACAACAGAGGAGCACAAGTCTGAACACCCGTGGAAAACATTAAAGGTGCACAAGCAGAGTATTCATTACAGATTAAACCAGCCAGCTGTTTCACCCCAGCTACAGAAGAAAGAGCACAAAGAACACCAGCTTTGGAAAGAAAGCTTCTAATCCAGTAACAGAGTGCCTACAGGAAATCAACTCGAGAGAAAAAGGATGTCAGACCAAAGCCAGAGTCTTCTCCAAGGTTATGTGATTCTCTGTAAAGAGCCTTCAGTATCCACTTCAGAGGGGCCACATAAAGGCAAAGCTACAAAAAGTCATGTTCACTCTGCAGGATAATTGGTAGCATCCAGCATAGTTCAAGGCAAAAATATCAGGGCACCACATTAAGCAAATAAACACTGTTTCCCTGGAGTGTAAAGCAAGGGAATGGAAGGAGCAGTGGGGGAAAAAAAGAACAAGGTAAAATTGAGTGATATATTATATAATGAAGTTACCCAGCAATACATTTTTTTCCTACAGCTGCAATGCACCAATGGTGGCAGAGAGAAGAATAGCACCAAAAGCAATTCAGATTTTTTTTCTCCTGTTGAAAAAGGGCACATCAAGTACTTAAGTGTGGAACATACTCATATGCTGTAAAAGTATGGGAAATAAACTGAACACAGCTTGACCATGAATCAAATCAGTACTACAGTAACCTGGGGAATAAAACAAAACTGGTATCTCAGCAATGTAAAAGAGCTTCAGAGATCTTCCCCATAAACCAAGCTCTAGCTTCCTCTTCCTTCCTGGCTATCTGTGCAGCACGGTGTAAGTGATAAAGATTTCACTCTATGTCCTAGATTCACCCAGCTGATCACGTGCCTACAGCCAAGAGATGATGCTTTTCCGCAGCATTTTTACCACCAGAATGCTGGTACGATTGGTAATAGAAAGATTCACAGGATATGTACATGCCTACACCAGTGAGCTCAGAACGCAACCAAATCCACCCGCCAAACACAGGCATCGCGGTTAACCATCTGCCTGGTATGATACGCGTGATGGGCTACATCGGGGAAAAGTTCCCTCCTGATTTCTCACCAGGAGCAAGGGCTACTACTAGCTTAATCCTGAATCTGTTTGCCTAGTTCGTAACACTTGTTCTGGGACAGCAGCAGCATTCTTGTAGAGGCCTTTTCATCTTACATTATGCAACCTTAATGTTAGTTTAATGTTGCTTTCTCCTGTGGATTATAAACACAAATCTCTAGACCCTGAATAACACCTTTCATCCCTCTGACGATAGAAAAGTGGTCATAACAGACTCGATCCCTACTTACTGAGCTACTAATCTTCATATTTAATCAGCACACACACTAGGAAAACAAATCCCTTCAGCTATCAAGTGGGAAGATCAAAAAACAAAGCAGACATTATGAGCACTGTAGTACAACTCATTTCTAGTCTATCCCAACTTTTAAATGCTTGGCTTTACCAATTCAATAATGAACTTTTAACACGGCTCTACACACTTAATCTCCTCTTTTAGACCAGTTAGCTGAATTCTTTTTCTTCTCAGTAAGGTTTGGTAGGTTAGAACATCAAGCAGACACCCAGACCAAGTTGTAAGTTTGTATAAATGGCAGTAGTTACCCTTCAGCAAACAGAAGATTTGTTAATTCTTACGCTTTGCACTGTTCCGAAGGCAGAGACGCACTATGATACCCAGCTACAGCGTAGGTATCGCTGGCTACTTCCTGGTTAATGCTAATGCCATTTAGGACAGACCCAGGAGGAAACAGCAGAATTCACATGAAAGCAAACCAACACTTTTCATATCAGAATTTAGATCATACTTTTGGCAAGGCTTCCTGGACAGCATTAAAAAAGTCACAGCCATCCTACACAATCTTTGTGTCTAATCTGCTGAAACACATTAGCCTTAAGCAATGAAGTTTAAAAAACATTTTAAAATGCCCCAATTTATTTCAGCAGAAAAAACCCTTCAGAATGAGGACAAATAAAAGACGTTTGAATTTAAAAAGGCAAAACAAAATAACACATTCCTGAAGTTGGTCTTCAAGAACAACATTAGCTCTTTTTTATTTTCAGAACTTGTTTGAATCATCTCATGCAAGCTGCAGCCAAGATGCCTGTATTTAAACTGACTGGATTTTATATACAATCGCATGTGTATAATTGTCACTCATGAATAAATTCAGTCTCACCAGCATCTGGGTCTTTCCTACACAGGAAATATAAAAGGTTCTCAATTTCCTTCTCTTTATGTTTATGCAGTTTGATACAGGCAAACACGAGCAAGCTCTACCACCTACTAAGATGACTGGAACCTATGGAGTTTCACTGGTGAAACAGCCCAAGCTAGAAAACCCTGCTGCGAAGCAAAGTACAGCAGCTCAGGTTCACTGCTGTGGAAACAGTCCCACAGCTTTCAGCTGATTCAGTCGGGCAAAGGAAGACTGTGCCCTCAGAAGGCACCACAGACACCACCTCAGTCTTGACCGAATAAGCCATATTCGATAGGAGAAACATTCAGGACCTTACATCGCTCAAGTAGTAGTTTATTTCATACTGCAAAAACCCAGGCAGCTCTAGAACAAAAACTCAACTCTAGAAGAGGTTTCAAAACATCTGCACTAAGCACATGCTTTTATTGATAATTACCAGTTTGTTGCTGAAGATCTATTTTTAATTGTGTACACACGGTTATTCCCTGGGATAAGCTGGGCTACAAAAACCTCTTCTAAAAATAATAATCTAAACTGAACTTTTACTCATTAACGCTTCTGTAACTGTTGTGTTGGAGCACTAAAGACACGTAGAACAATTTCTTCAGCGAAAAAAGCCCAATTAGTGTCAGCGAACTGTACCACATCTACGGCATGTAACGAGAATACCTTCACCCTGAAAATATCAAAGCATGACACATGGTCCTAGTGACATCAACTATAAAGAATGCACAAATGCTTAAAATGTCCAGATGAATAAAAAGCTTCCAGTACAAATCACACATCGTACTGGAATTTATCTGTATTTTCAAAACGATGTCCCAGAAAGATCAACCAATCCTGCACAGTTACTGTAGAACAGTTACTGTGGTTTAACTGAGATTAGAGTCGAAATAATTTTGACTTCAGTGTGGATGAAAGAAAGGCTTATCACTCTTCCAATAGTGCAGAAAAATGCCTAAACTGAGTATTCAGATGACAGTTCCACTTGCCTGGGTTTACAGCACAATCCAATACAACCCTGCAATCCTACTTGCTTCCAGCTGTGCAGCAGATATTTGAGAACTGAATGTCATCACAGACAGGCATCGGCTACGCAAATGGAAGTCCAGAACTCTGTAGCAAATTAGGACTTCATGTACTAACACTGCTAACGGAATTTGAACCACTAATACAAGATCCCTGTGGATCATTCCCAAAGGGACAAGCCACCAGAGAGACAGAATAAAATAGTCAATAGAGTTGTGTTTATGGTATGAGACAAAACTGTAACACGTATTTTAGAATAATAGCTCTGAGGATTAAACACCGCCCTAACTTAGGGACTTTAAGCAGCAATAAGAACATGTGACCTTTTGTTTTATCCTCAAAACTAAACTGCTTAGCCTGCACTCCTTCAAAAAATGCCATACTCAAGAGGTGAAGAAAACAGGAAGATTAAACTCCAATAAGACATTAATTTAGTAAATCCTAATCAACTATTTGTTTTGTGAGCCTACAGTTGGCACAATTTGTTAAATTAGAACAAACTATATTTTTCATCAAAATATATTACTACAAACACTTCAGTGATTAGAAATGGAAGCAGATACTTTAAAGAATTCCAATTCCACTAAGCTACTGAAAATTCATAGGGACTGTAAAAATTACTAATTACAAAAAACCTACAAGTTCATTGTAGTTCACTGCTCTCTGAACACCCCAGCAAAAGAACAGGGGGGCAGAAAACATTCCTGTTACACTATTCCACATCCAGAAAGACACAAGCATTAGCAGCTTATGGCATTTCCAAGTACAGCACAGTGACAATCCAGTGTAAAGGACAGGACCTGTGCCAGGAGCCCACTTCTATTTCTGGCTCAGTCACTGGTGGGCTGTGTGACCTTCAGGGGAGAGCTACACCTCACCTCCTTCAACCGCTCCCGGTCCACGGAGCAGAATGCCACAAACTGGCTAACGAGAGGGTCTTCACTCAGGGGCAGTGGGCACTGCTCTAAGGTACAAAGCAGCAAGGACAGAACAAGGGAAAGGCACTAGGCCTCCAGTTTTGTGCAGCTCTCTCCATCAGCTAAGTATCATGAATATTGTACCGGTTTTATTCTCAGAAGCCAGTTACAAAAAAACTACATCTTCTGAGTTACCTGACCCATTCCTTGTCTTTGCAAGCAGAGTACATGCTACAATCAGCTGTAATTAGGTCTTCATTTATCTAGTTTTGAACTGCTAAAACCCCAAAGAACACGGTTTAATTCCATTCTTTCCCAGGCCATCATCAGTAACATTTAGTAAATTGAATTTACAGGACTAAGCTCTGAGCCTGCATAACTTAGCCTGTCAATTGTAAGTTATAATTGTATAATCACAGATAAGAAATTAATACCTCAGACATTCGGTATGGAGACAGTCACATTTACCATTAGACTAGCCACAAAGATTACAGTTTAATACATTTTAGTTTTCCAACATAGCATAGTTTTACCTTTAAAGAAATAAAACCAAACCAAAAACCTGAGCTGCTTATACTTGGACCCACAATGAACTACAAAAACCTCATACTTCTTGTCATCTGACTGCTAGAGTCACTGAAACACTGTAAATCAGCTTCAGCAGTGCTTAATGTAAAATCTGTACTTGATTACAGTCATGAGAACCCATCCTAACCTTCTTCCACTAGTTCGCGTTTTAGCAAAGAAGAAAGCTTAAAGTGTGTGATTTTAAATTCCCTCTCCCCTTTCCTTCAAAATACATCCCTGTCAGCTTCCCAGGAACAGCACATCCAGGCAGTATTCCAGCCACGCTAATACAGCCCACAGCTCCTCCACTGACAGGTCCTCACTGACAGTAGTTCCCACATTTTTAAATGTTTTCTGTAACACTGAAGCATATAACAACCAGTGGGTTTTGCACGATCAATTCCAAACCTAGCGGTTGCAATTTTGTGTCTCCACTTTTCTACATGTGTGGGGTGCTAATGTCCACCTTGGCCTGAGCATTCCTTGATCAACAAAAAGAGCCAATGGAACTTCAGCCAGTGTGGTCATTAAACATGGCTAGTAATTATATCATTCCAGAAATAAATTTGTAGAGCCTTTTAATAAATACAACCTTGAAAATGAATAGCTATGAATCTGGAGCCTATTTTGAGAACAGCAGTATTCATCTGTGAATAACGGTAAGCGCCTCTCGCACCCTGCTGCATTTGTTTTAGAAGTACTGGTATTCAGATGTCTAAAGATCTGTCTTGCTAAATTCTCTCTACCATGTCCGTACTCAAGTTAACATCACGCCTTTCTACAAAGTCATGCCGTTATGTACCATTTATGTCTAAGTGTCCGCAGATTTTACATTTTAAAGTATCAGCCTGATTTAAAATCCTTGATTTTTGGAATAAATTTTGAACTTGGCAATCCACAAGAATCTTATCTTTTCTTAATGGGTAACTAAGTAATATGTCAAAGTCCAAAAAATTCTCATAGGGAAGTGATTTCTAGGCTGTCAATGCAAGTTGCTATGGCAACAACCAGAATGACTACAAAGTCTCTAACCTTATTTAAGGACCATAATGGAAAAAATATCCTAAGATGCTGTAATGAAAAACCCTGTACTATATTTTCCTGAAAAAAGAAGGAAACCAAAGAGGCTACCTCCTCTACCTTATTTAATGATATCTGAGCTGGCAAAAAAGCCTTCAGTTTTCCATAAAACCTTATGTCATCACGTTTTAGAAACACTGCGACTCTGCTTTTCTTGTGACTTCAGTATTCTTTGGCTTACAGACAGGTAAAAAATTGAGAAAGAGCTTTTAGTATCTAAGGGTAAGGGGTGTTATCTATGTGGAGCAGTAGCAGCAAGCAGAACAGGATTATAAAATGCAGTAGGAAAAAGGTAGCGGAAGAAAAAGATGGATTCTACCATAGCAGTCTAAAAATAGATTCACTTCAAATGAGGCATGTGCAGTTGAAACTATCTGCAGAACTCACAGCTCCATCTAGAGGTTAAAAGGCAAGGGATATTATAGCAAGCTTACATGTAAAAAGTTCAAGACCTCTTAAAAATACTCTCCGAAATGGTCTGCCAGCTCTCTCAAAATGAAAAACTGGCTTCAAAATACATTATGTAGAAGTCCCTTGATCTTTGACCATCTACAGGTTTTTCATTAAAACCAAACTGAAGACAAATTTTGGAATAAAAATACCTAAAATCAAAACCCATTCATTCATACCTCAAGCTTCCTGCATTTCAGTGCCACTCACATCAAAATCCTGGCCTTGGGGAAGTCAGGACATTCTGCCAGCTCGCAGCGTGATCAGAACTTTGCCACCACAGAATCTAAATCAAAGAAGTCAGCCTCCCAGCAGCACTTCAAGAAGAACATACAGCCCTGGCCAGCACTTGGAGAACGGTCCACTAAGGAACACAACTTCTTGCCCCAATTCCTCATATATACTTCTCATTCTCCACTTAGTTCTGCAAGAGTCAGAATGCCCCTGCTACGCGGTTACACGTTCCAAAGTAAACTATTTTGCATGTCATCTTTCAAAGTAATTCATCATAATCATGTATTATGTCGACAGGGAGACAATTACTTCCACCTTCAGGACACAACCCGGGCTTCAGCACACTGCTTAAGAAACTACACCAGGCTCAGGTGAAAGAGGCCAGTTCGCTTCCCTGGCAGGATGCGAAGGGACCAAACCCACAGCCCACTGCCTGCACTGGCAAATACTCTGCTGTGCTGCATCTGCAGCAGGAGATACGTAGCCCCTGGCTGCCTTCCCACTCCTAATCCTCAATTCTAAGGCAATACAGTTGTATTTGACTACCCAAGACTTTCCAGAGATGATCAGTTACCTGGCCAACTGATTTTCAGACTCTTCTCTAACATGCTCTCACTTCACTACAGAGCTTTAAGTATGGGTGGATAGTTATTCCTCCAGCTCTTCCTGCTTTAAGTCTTATTTTCTCCTGCTTTATACGGGTTCTGGTCACCCTCCACCTAAATTCCACGCACATATTACAGTAATGCTTAAAATAGATCACAGCGACCTTCCCTAAGAATTCTTCCCAGCTTAGATTTTACCTTGCAGCCTGAATAAAAAGAACACAGTCATTGCTTCTTGAGCCTGTGCTGGACTCTGCCTGCCTGTGCCTCACAACACAAGCAGTGATACAAAATCCAATAGGCAGGGTCAGAAAATCAGGAGCAAAGGACTGCTGCTGGAAAACCCTCAGGTTAGAGGCCTGCTGCATCACTGCTCCAGAACAAAGGCACGCTTTGTTATTCACTCCATCCTTCTGGTAACCTTGAGTTGCCACAGGGTGTTCTTGCCACATGTTACGCTTTCCCTGTCTTTACCTCCTCTTTTCCTCCCTCCCATATCGCTTTTCCTATTTACCTGGTCTAGAACTGCACTCTAATTGCATCCCTACTCTCTTTTTAGTTTACATTCTTGATTCTATTTAGCATGATGAAAAGACAAATATTGTTTATGATAGAACAAAGTACCCCTTCCGCCTCCCTCTATAAAATACTAACATTAACAGTAAAACTGACAAATCATTTTCTTACCAGTAATACATGATTTTTTAAAGAAGTCCAAGTGCCGCACCTCTGAAAATCAGGCTATTCTGTGCCTGAAGTTTGATTTGGAAACTTGATTTGGAAAATACCTGCCCAAAAGACACTGCACAAACTACTCTTACAGATTTTGACAAGGTAACACACTGTTCCACCAGGAGCCTTTCTTGAAGCGTCTTACAACATCAGTTCATGTATTTCTCTGAAAAGTGTTCCATTCCTTTGAACACAGGAGATCTCCAAATGTAAGACATGTTGTACACATACAGTCAAAACTAAGTTCTGAATATCTAGCAAATACAAACCAAAGCTTGCACAGGAAGTTGGTGCCAGAATTTGCTCCTGATTATTTATCACAGTTTGAATACAAATGGATGTTTAGGATTACTGGTTTATATGAATTTGCCACAGCAGAAGCAAGCCTCAGTTTGGTTTTATTTAGTATAGCATTTTAAATAACGCTGGAATCTAGAACACAGTATTACTAATTCCTGGGAAGCATGACAGTGTTACAAAAAATGTTGTAAGCTCTGGGAAAAACTTCAAGAACCCCAAGCTAATTTGATCTCCTATTAACATGTACGAGCAGAGAGAAGCAGGGCCTTTCAAAGGAGCTGTTCCTGCACAGTAGCTCCCTTTTCATGTGCAAATTCACCAATTTAATGCCAAAAATAAACTCACTACCTTTTCGATCTATCAGAGCGCACACAGGGCACATGGAAAAATGAACTGTTTCTCCTTCAGCATTCTACTCTGGGATCTCCAACTTAACAATCCGTACCTCAATGCAAATTTCAAAACCACACTTCAACTTCAGCACTGTGACATTATTTCCACATCAGAGGATAACATCGATTGCCAGCATGAAATGAACAAGTGACAACTCACAACAACTTTTTATTTGCTCCGAGTATCAAACACAACATACATCAAAAGCTGCAACATTTTTCTCCAGCTGCAATGCCACTTGCTGACCCTACTTAAAACTGTATAACAGTGAAAAATTTTTAAAAATTATTTCCTTTTGGAATAGTCCATATGCCCACACATCTGCAAGAACAAGCCTAACCCTGTTAGTCTCATTCTGCAGCTCCACTGTGAGATGCCCCACTGCACACAAAACTTAGTAGAATTGGGGTAAGCGCAGTTGCCTTTAAACTCCATCGACACGGGAAAGGCTGGATTAAACACTGCTCTGCAGCAATCCTACTTCATGCAAATACAGAACTATCAGGAGCTAAGCTGTGCTTTCACTGAAATTTCCTTCATGAGATTACCTCAACTGACTAGGAACTGAAGTACTTCAAGAAATAGAAAACAAATCCTAATTTCTCACGTGCATTTCCACGCTCTATATTAACTAGAGAGATGGCACCAAGACACTATATTTACAAAATATTTAGATCAGGCTATTAACAAAGGTCTTCCAGAACATCAGTATAAACTTGACCTCGGAAACAAATGAGTCATGTTTCTCTGGCTTTGTAAATGTTTTCCAGATCAAGGTAAGTAACCTAATGTTAAGCTCAAGACCAAAGAAAGCTACAACAAATGTTCTGCCACATTAGGTAACTTTACATAAATCTCTTTACCAGAAAGCATAACACTATTTTCTCTGCAAAAAGACAACTTCACTTTACCCAAGTTCAGTTCTGAAGCAATTTCTGTATCAGGAAGTCCTGGCAGAACTTGCACTACTAATTGTCCATCCACAGTAAAGCTTACAAAGGAAAGTGTTCCCATCACTCATTCTTTGTTAAGAGCAAACCACTGAAGGACTTTTACAAACTCCCAATGTCCCTCTACACATTTGCAAAAAATGATAGTTGGAAGAAACTGAACCGGGCTTTGTGCTTTCTCAGGCATCGTTTCCTCAGAGTGATTGCTGTAAGCATTAGAAATTGGCAGTTTAATAAAGCAAATCATACCCATTCTTTCAAAGACACCAAAATATTTCAAAATTTATTTCCAGATGGTAGAGATTGAAGGCCTCTGCTGCAATGCATATTAATGTATTATTTTAAATCACGCATAAAAAAAATCATAACGAAACTCAGTTTCCTTTCAGCTGATTTAAGCACAGGCTAAGCAAGCATTTCCAGAAGTTTCAGTCTGTTTCTTCACAGAGATGTTTTGAAGAATTAAAGATCAGGTCTGTGCTCACATGTACAAATAAAGGGTTTTTCTTCATTCCACAATAAAAGAGCATTAGGAAAATACACTGACAAACTGCATGGCATTAGAAATTGAAAACAGCTGACACTACACACTATTTTTTAAAAAAAAGGCATCTCCTCAAAACCAAAACTGACAACTGAAAATACTGTTACATTACTGACATGTGAATGTACTCATCATTTTGTATGAAAAAATCCTCTGTAAATGACTTTAGTACAACTAAGAAAACACACAAAAATACTTACATTGCATTTACTTTATCTTCTGGGCCCTGAACCTGGCCCGTTACGGTTCCTTGACTGGTATTTTTAACCCAGCCAACCACTCCCAGTTTCCTAGCTTCCTCTTCTGTGTACTGGTTTGAAAAGCAACAAAAGAGGACAATCAGTGTCAGCACCTATGCCCCTTCCAACCCAACCTTCATTGCCGTAGCTTTAAGACCTACAGTTAAGTGCCACAGATGATGCTCATAATCAAGCATTAAGGTATTCCTGGCAGCTCTGAAGTTGCAGCAGAAGCAGCTGACTCTTGGATTTTGCATGAGTTGATTCCCACCTTTATTTTCTCAGCTTTTAGTACTTTTCTTCAAAAAAACCCTCTACATATGATGGTCCCACCAAGACATCACACTGCTCCTAATAAAAGCCATCTTCCTCTTTGCTTTATCATATGTACATGCATAGAAACCTCCTGATGGTGTGAAGCTTTTCATTCGCAGGGAGGCTGAAGACTTGCTCCCCTTACTTCAGGAACTTTTAACACACAGTTCCAATTAACAGACTCTACTAATCCCTTGTACCTACTCTACACCCTTCTATAGCTCCTGTCACTGCTCAGCTGCCTCTTCACCAGTGTCTACACTCATTAAATCCACTACATGTACAAACTTTTTAAGTCCTTTCCTCAGTCTTTTTAAATCCTTTCCACCTGACTTTCACCCCTGAAATTCTACCCCCAGCTGCTGCACTCCTACTAACAAGTAGCAGCAAAAGTCATCATCTATTTATTCAGGTTTTGTTGTATCTTTGCGATACCGCAAATTAAGGTTTCCCAGCTATTCACTTCTTGTAACAGAACGAGGAACTTTCAAGAACCCTGCTGGGTTGTTTGTTTTGAACCCTCTCATTTCCTCTGTCGTGTACATATGAAATACACACATGGTTTTCAGAATGTGTCTCTGAACACTGAAATGGTAAGGAACAGAAAGCCTGTTCTGCCAAAATCCGTTACGTTTTTGTTCCATGTGGGACCATAAAAACAGTTAGCTAACACACAGTACTTCATGTCATTAACAGCAAAGGTACCTCCTCTGGTTGCATGTTTAATAAAGAGGTCTTGCTAACTACGAGAAGTATTTTTCAAGATTATTTTGAGCACCTTTCCCATACTAACTTGTCCAGAAGCACGGCAATGGAGCTGACAACCTGTTTCTCAATACTGCTTACCAGCTCAGGACTGCCACTGTGGTGTGTGCTCACGCAGCCCCGGGTCAGCCCGAAACAGGGCACAGCAAGCTTGCACCTGCCCATCACATAACGCGTGGACATACACCTTCCACTTGATAGAATAACTAAATTTAAGGTATACTACATTGTAATCCTCTATCCATTTCAATTTTGCATTATTTCACAACCCATAGAAACTACGCAAAAAAGCCTTCTAGGTCTAATTAAGCACAGTCCTCTACTTTCAGGCAAAGAACTGTTCTTATGTGAAACGTGTCCTCTGTTCTCAGATTTCTGGGAAATGCAAAACTACCTGCTGCACGTTCAGAGCTGGTGGAGATGTTTGGCTGGGACATGAGCCACAGATGGCACATTTGTAGCACACTGATACAAGGAAACACAGTAAGTTTCTTTAGATACTGGTACGATAACTGCCACTAAAAAGTTAAACAGGAGCACACTGTGTCAGAAGCTAATAATGAGATCTTTACATTTAACTTTTCTAGAGATCAACGTGTTACAACGGTTTTGCTGCTGTTCTATCACAAGCGGTCCAAACACAATCTTTACCACAGAAACAAGCAACACATCAGCAAGCTTTCAAAAAGTCATTTTAATGTAATAATAATGTAAAGCAAGCTGTTTTTTCCCTTTTAAATCCACTTGCCATAATTAATGTAACCTAGAACTCAAAGTTCGGTTGGACATAGTTATACCCCACAGACCTGCTGATGTATTTTTAGCACTGGAAATGCTACACTGAGAAGCAGAGCTGTAAACCAGCCATGGCCTTACCATCCTGAAACAAACACCTGGAAAAGAAAGAAAAAGACATTAACACAATTTGAAAGAGTACCACTGCCAGGAACTTCACCTAATACAAAGCACATACATGTTACCTGGGGTCTTTTTACAGAAATTTCAGAGCAGTTACGAAGCTTTAACACTGGGGATTGGGTACAAGCTGTCCGTGAGCCTTCCCTTCATCAAACCATCTTTCTCTTAACGCTCTTAGCGCGGGCAGCTTGCTTTAAGGAACACGCTGCAGTACGGGAATTGCTTTGACTTAATTTCCACTTCAAAGTTTCTCTGACAAGCT
>NW_010409251.1:0-283 GCF_000710305.1 Buceros rhinoceros silvestris
AGGCCGCAGGCACGGCGCGGGGCCCTCCCCGCCCTCGGTTTTATTTTCTCGCGATCAAACCCACCAGCCGCGGGTCTGAAGCATCTTTTAATCGGAGATAAGAGTAAACAACGGTATAAAAGAGTCACGACTCGGGAGGTTTCCACAAGTCTGCTCCGGACCGACACGCCGCTCTGCCATTGCCCCCAAGTACCATCAGTAACACACCGGGCAGTGGAGCCCGCGGCGGGCCTGCCCACCCGCCCCGCGGCTGCGGGATCCCGCGGCCCCAGGCACTCCCCGC
>NW_010409251.1:530-871 GCF_000710305.1 Buceros rhinoceros silvestris
GCCAAGAAAGTTTAAAAAAATCCCCACAACCGCCATTTGCCACAGAACCGTAGTTTGAAAGGCAGGTGTGGTGAGAGTTGTCTCAGGGGCAGTAAGAGCCCCCTCCCCCGGCTCAGAAGGCTCTAGTCAAGACCTCAGAGGGGTTTGCAGCACCAAAAGAGGCAGCAAACGCTGGCCTGGTCCCTCATGACAGCAGAGAGAGAAGCTGTGACCTCCGTAGCACCCTGATGGTGAGGTCCAGCAAGGCGGCCGTGGCAGCGCAGTCCAGCCCAGCACGGGGCTGCAGGTCAGAGCACTCCCAGCAGGACTGAGAAGAGGTGTCTGCTCCAGCCCGGGGGGCA
>NW_010409251.1:1076-1460 GCF_000710305.1 Buceros rhinoceros silvestris
CTGCGCTGGAGCAAACCACCCTCCTGCGGCCGCAGCCAGCCCAGTCCGAGCTTGTTCCGCCTTGAGTTGATCCCAGTAAAAACCCGTTTGTCACAAACAAAGATCGGTGGGACTAAGATTTAAGTAGAAAAGGGCTTCAGGAGAAACCTGCAGCTCAGCTTCTGCCCGAGGCGTTGGCTTGGTCCCTTCCGCTGTGCAGAGCCTCTCAGTGCTGGGGATTGTGCCCGGTTCGGATTTGCTGGAGGTTTCGGGGGAAGGGGTATCTTGATTAAAGATCACTTGGGAATGTGGAGCTCGACACATCTAGATAGTTAGAGAGAAGTCCGGGTTTACCCAAGGCCATCCACAGCCTTACTCCTCTTCCGGCCACTGGCCGCGGGCCCC
>NW_010409251.1:1574-2436 GCF_000710305.1 Buceros rhinoceros silvestris
CTGGCCACGTGGCCATTGATGCGGTTGGAGCCGTTACTCGAAGTGCTGAAAGCCCCTTTTGTGCTGTTGGAAGTCACATCCTCCTCCTCAGAGCTGCTCTCCACGTCACTGCGGTCATCCTTCGATACCTGAATGGTTCAGATGACACGGGGTGGGAGAGGGCAGGAGGGAAGTGGAGAAAGTCACACAAAACGGGAGTTAGAAGGTTGTGTCTGTGTGATGAAGCAGCTCCAGCTACTTTTACCTTCTACATCTGAACCACTTCAAGCTCACAGGGAGGAATCTGTCACCACGCACACGCTGAAGTGACATCTGGGAACCCGCGACCCTTCTCACACGCTCTGTGCAGCAGGGACAGCCCTTCGCTGCGGTTGCTGCGCACCCTGCAGACCTTCGGCCGCTCTTGTCTCCCCAGAGCTGCCTTCTGGGCGGGTTCAAGGCTGCTTTTCCAAACAGCAGATTTGTTTTCAATCTAAAAAAAAAACTTCTCGCACCATAATCTTCAGTGGGCATCATGACAAAAGCCCACGTGTAGATCAGTTTTAGAGAGAACATTTTGTCCTACAGGGAATGGCTTCAATATTTTAAAAATTAACCAGCTCTTATTTATCACTTTGCTGTTTGCACAAAGCGCCTCCCATCTTCGCAGCTCGTCGTTCATGCAGGAGACCTCGTTTACGAGCACAAGCCCACTGGGGCAGAGGGCTGTGGGGCAAAGACACGCCCCCAGCCCAGCACACACCAGCAGCAGCTCGGCCCAGAGATCCAGCTCTGCTCTTCAGTTAGAGGCCGTAAATCCCCCTGAGCGTGGTTTGTGCTGGGCATTTCGAACCTCGAGGCAGAGCAGGCTCCTGATGCTGCC
>NW_010409251.1:2536-13423 GCF_000710305.1 Buceros rhinoceros silvestris
GGGGGGTGGGGGGGGGGGGGGGCCCCGCAGGGCGGGGAGCCGCTGCGCCAGAAGGCGAAGGGAAGAGGCCACCAGCCCAGCCCCAACTGCAAACAAGCAGCTTGGCTGGTGGCCGGGCGCCAGAGCCATAAAGTCCCCAGTGCCGAGCGGTGACTGGTGCACGGCCCCGGGGCAGCTCTCCTCACTCCTGCCTCCGCAGCTGACAGCCCTCGTTAACTGACTGTCCAAGCGCTGCCCAGCCAGCACCCACCTTTCCCAGCAGCTCCGGAGGAATCCCACTGCTCACTCTGAGCCGGGGATAAGGCTGTGACCAGCCCCAGGCAGGAAGTTTTTGAGCTCAGGCGAAGATCTGGCAGAAAGCCAGCTCAAGTTAATGATCCCCAGGGTCGGTTTTGGATGTCCCAGCTTCCGTCTGTTGCCAGAACTTTTATTACCTTTCCCCACTTTCCTGCTCTATTGCAAGTTCAAAGGGTCACTGGAAGGAAGCAGAAATCCCTCAAAATTCTCCCCGTTTTTGGGGGGACGAGTGGCTCTTCTACTCCTTTCCACGCACAGCCCTTCACTGCTGCTGCCCTCTCCCACTCACCAGGGCATTAACGAGCACTAAAGGCAGATCAGAGTCTCCCGTGGCGTATGAAAGCAGAAAGGTGAAGGTCACGCAGCCAGGTGACAGCAGATAACAACAAACCCCAGGACACTGCTTTGACCTTTGGAAAAACCCGCGTTTTCGCATTCTGTCAGAATCAGCTCCGCATCAGCTGGGGAGAGAAATGTCTTAAGGGAAGGCACAAGCCCCGTAAAGCCCCAGGACCGCAGCGTCGCTTTTGCCTCCGCCTGGAAACAGCCGCAGACGGGTTTCAGAGAGCAAACAGAAGCACAGGTCACACTTACATGCAGAGGATGAAGCTGTGCAGCTCCAATCTGGCACAGAGAAAAGGAGGAAAGAATGAGGAAGACAGAGCTTAGAGTCCTTTCTGTGGCTGGGTCACCTGGACTGGAGAGAACCAAGGAAAGGAAAGAGATGTAGACCTCGGGGCGCAGAAACAGCTGCAGAGGCAGAAAATCAGACATTTGCAGTAGTAGCAGCTGTGGGGAACAGATGCAAAGGTCCTGTGCATACTCTGAAACGTGCCTTTCCCTGGCAATCGCTGCCAGACAACTGCGATATAAATATTTTTCAAGGTTACCTTCCATGTGTAGGGGCAGCTAAGAAATCAAACACAAAATAAAGCAGAGCCATGAGAGAAGCTCTTGTTGGAATACCAAGTATCTGCTTCACAAAAGCGTTTGTGCTCTGGAATCAGTGGCTGCTCTCTGGCAGCTGCAGAGGAAGTGGCTTCTCTCCCCGCGTAGGCTGGGTGTCACACTCGTTCCTAGACTGGCCGGCCCTGGCCCACGTGTCTTCAGCTGAACTGCACCTTTTTGTCTGGAACTGCGGCTGCAGCAGAGTCAGACTGCGACTCTTCGGGCAGCAACTGCCAGTCACCAGCTGCTGCTGTTCCACCCTCCCTCCCCCTACAACTCCCAACACCAATTAAATTGAGAATTAAATTCCCAATTAAAGTGAGAATTCTCAGGACTGCACCCCAGCAGCCCAGTGACAAGCAGCAAACTCCACCGCAGCTCCGCTAACCCTTTCTGCTCTGCAGGCTGAGCTCAGAGCCCCGCCAGCCAGCAGCCTCTGCTAGTGCCGACACGGCAAGGTGCGAAGCCCTCATCGCACCCCGCTGAGCTGAAAAACATCCACATGATTGTTCAAAGAAGGGCCTGTTACCCTTTTAAACTCCCACCAGAAGTACGTAACAAGTCTGTTGACATCACTGCAACGTCTGGACATGCTGGGCAGTGGAGTTATTTCCCCCAGGAGCAGCGCAGAGGAAAGCGTCCCTGCCCTGTATGCCCTGGCAACTCCAACCGCAGAGCAACTCCAGCTCTGAGCAAGACCCTCGAGAGCCAGCACCAGCCCTCGCTGAGGGGCCCCAGTGCCTGAGGGAAGAGGACCCAAAGCAGCAGCAGCCGCCGTCTTACCTTTCCCCGCACGAGGGCCTTGTAGGCAGTGCGGATGATGAGATAAGACCAGATGATATGCAAGATCTGCAGCGTTACCAAAAGCCCATTGAAGAGCCACCAGGAAGGGTAAGGACCAATCAGCTCCCAGCTTTCAAAGAGGGTTGTATTCAGAATCCTAGAAGAGATCCAGAGAGACGTTACCGATGGGCTGGGCGGGTAACACGGCTCCCAGCTCAGACAACTGGCCAGGACACAACGGCTTGTAGCTCCTTTGAGCATCTGCTGCTCCTCTGCTGTCAGCGAGATGGTGCAGCTGCCTCTTGCCAGAGTCAGGAGACAGATTGAAGCTAATTAGAAACATTCGAACTGAGCAACAAACAGGAGAAGATGTGAACGCTCTGCACTTTGGTTACACACACAGACCTGCTGCCAATTCCCTTGTCAAAAGCACGAGCATTTATGACAGCTTCGCAGGAAGCGATGTCCGGCGGCACGGGGCACCAGAACACCCGTTAACACACTCGTACTCGGGCAGTCTTCACCCATAGCTGAGGAGCAGGAAGGAATTCTGTTCCCTGCAGGCCTCCCTCCCTCCCCGTGTGCTATGCTCTTCCCTCGAATTTTTACAGAATCCTCCTGCCAAGCTGCAGGACTCGAAACTGCTCTGTGGACCGAGCTTTGTGCTCTCCTCCATTGCTGTTTTGCTGTTCTTGTCGCTGGGAGTTATTGCCAGTACTTAAGTAATTTCATAAACACTTTAGATTTTATGAAGTAGGGAGGTATGGAGAGACCTTGAAAGACGTCATTAATTTCACGCAGCTTTTAACATTTCACAAGAAAAGCAAAACAAGCCTTTCAGAGAAGAGCCCAAGTGCAGCTACAGAAACATCGACCTCAGCCAGTTCGCAGATGAATTCAGTGCGATTCCAGAGACCGGTTGGTGTTTTATACTAGTAATTAGGGAAGGGGATATAGGTGAAGGGAAGGAGCACAGGGGCTGCAGTACCGCTGCGAGCTCGCCAGATTTCTTGACGAAGCTGAGGAATTGCATTACAGCCAGTGGAAAATACATTAAAGATTTACAGGACTGCTGAGCAACAGCATGATGCAAGAGCATCACCTCATGACAGACAACAGCAATAAAAACCGTGACAACTCTCTCATCTGTCACTGGAAGGAGCCAATGAAGACATAAAAATTACAGCTCTTCCTTCTCCAGACGCCTCTGATGCATTTACTGGAAACAAGCAAGAGCTTTAATTGCAACCCTGATACCGAAGCGTGAGTGATGGTTCTGCCTCCCGTCGGGGCATCGGGAAGAATGGGAATGCAAGCGAGCCCGTTCCCGTGAAGTAAATACAGGCAGCAAACCCGAAATACCCGAGTAATAATCAGATGCAACCAAATTTCAACAGAAAAATGTGGGTAAGAGCTCATCAAGAGAAAAACCTCGCCACGCCTTGAGGCGAGAGGGAATCTCATTACAGGCAGATGAGCCGAAATCCAGTTAGGCAGGGTTTTACCTCCCAAGAAACCCGAGACCTATTTCAGGCTCTGAACAGTCACGACACAAGGATGGGACACGAGTGTCATAAGAATCAGAAACTGCAGTGATGACTAAGCCAGATGCTGGAAGGCAAATGTACCCCAGGAGACCATCCCTCACTTGTAACTATTTCCAGAAGTTCTTAAGAGAAGCAAACAACCCTGCAGGTCTTCCAGAGCAGCTGTCGGCTGCCTCGGCTCCAGCTCAACACCCACTGCCACCACTCTGCAGCACGAGCAGAGGGCCCAGCTGCGCATTAGGATTGCGGTCTCTTCTCCCACCCCCTCGGCATCCTGGTGAGCACTTTCCGCACATCCCTGGTTGACGCGCTGCTCCAGACCCGTCCGCAGCTTCAGGCTGCCCGAGCGCTCGCGAGGAGGCTGAGCGCAGAGGCTTGGCTTAGAGCTTTGCAAGAACAAACAAGACCTTACAGCTGCAGGTGCTTACCAGAACGGATAAATGCCCAGCCGCGTAACAATGAATACGACCCCGAAGAGCATGAAGAAGGCATCGCAGAGGCGTTGGTACTTGGCATAATTGGCCAGCTTTGCTGCCTAAAAGAGACAAGAAACACGAGAATATTATTCCCTTTGTGCGCTCATGTAATTACCAGGCTGGCCCGAGCGCTCGCGAGGAGGCTGAGCGCAGAGGCTTGGCTTAGAGCTTTGCAAGAACAAACAAGACCTTACAGCTGCAGGTGCTTACCAGAACGGATAAATGCCCAGCCGCGTAACAATGAATACGACCCCGAAGAGCATGAAGAAGGCATCGCAGAGGCGTTGGTACTTGGCATAATTGGCCAGCTTTGCTGCCTAAAAGAGACAAGAAACACGAGAATATTATTCCCTTTGTGCGCTCATGTAATTACCAGGCTGCAAAGCCTCAAAGCCCCTCAAGCCGTCACATTTGTAAGGAGTTTGGAACGTCTAGGGATTACTCTCAGCACTAAAGCAGTTATGAGGAAAAGCTGACAAGGCAGGATCAGCAGCACAAGTTTTATGACAGATTTAATGCAGTTTATCGAGCACGGGGAAGTCAGCGTGCTGCTCCCCCGAGCCCCCGCGAGCACCAGGTACGCAGAGATCGGGAAGGAAGCTCACCTCCAAAAGGAAATCCGACGCATCATGGAGGCACAGCACCAGAGTCCCGACCCGCACCATGTTATTCATGTAAGAGAACGTGATGAGCCCAATTGTAGCCAAATGGTGGACGAACATGATCAGGAAGTCCTGGAAACAGGAAAAAAAAAAAAACCAGTGAAGACTCTCTGGCTGTCAAACAAATACAAACGTGTGGAACAGAGCCATAAACCTGACTGACTGGGGTCATACGGTTACTCCAGTTCAGACTCTGACCGAAAACTTCACTTTTTGAGCAGTCAGCACGAGAACGGGGATAATTCACTACTTCGCAGTTTGTAGAACAGAAGCAATAAACCACGATTTACTATGAACAATTTTCCAACAGCAACAATAAGCCAACTCTGAGCACACGGCGCGACAAATTAGATTCTGGTGATTGCGACCCGTCATCATTCTGCTACACACACAGATGAAAAACTACTTCCAAAAAAGCCTTTACTACTGGCTTTAGTGTTCCCCGCTTTCTCACCCGGCTCCACAGACTGCTTTGAGCAGCTCATTCCCGTGTTTTCTTGCAAGCATTCTAATTAAATCCATTTCTACGCATTGATTTGGTGACTTTTTATTGGGAGGTATTGAATGATGGGGTTCTTTCTCCTGGAAGGTGAAAGGGACTCAGGGATATGCTGGCTGCAGTTTCAGGCTCGCTCCTCCCTTCTCCCCAGCACCAGGCAGAGATTACAGAGGGAGGTCGGCTACGCAACCATGTCAGTGAGGAAGAAAACACCGTCATTACTACGCTTTAGCTTTACTGCCAGACCCACATTCGTTAGCCCTGTCTATTGAGCAAAATCTTGCCATTCTGGTTCATCTCACCTTCCGTTTAATGTCTGTAAACTGAGAAAACATGAGAGACCAATAGAAGGCCAGCTCCAAGATATAGTAGTAATAAAGCCTGGATGTTAGAGGCTGGAAAACAAAGACAGCACAGTTAGAAGACAAAGTACTTTAAAACTGACGTAAAAATCGACTCCTTCCTTCCTTCTGTCCCATCCCACTCTGCTCCTCCAGAACACTGAGGCATGTTAGAAGATCAGCATTAAGCTCTAGTAAAAACAAGCTTAAGCAACACACTTCTTACTCCAGGCTCAATCACACAAACATCCTCGTGTGTTTGAACTTTTTCCAAAAGAAGCAAGATGCCCTTGTCAGTATTTACAGCCCACACTGCACCCTCCTGGATCGGGGCACCAGGCACCAACACAGCCGGGTTGGCTCCCTACCATCGTACTTGCTGCAGAATCACACCACCACTGGAAGTTATCAATATCGTTTGGTGCTTGTTTTCCTGACTCTGAAGAATCTCAGCAGCAAGTAAACATGAAATGACTATGAGCGGGGTCAGTTCCACCCGGGGAAACGCTGCTGTTGAGAAACCTAACCAGGATCCAAGACAGCACGAGTAAATCCCTTCAGAAAGGGATGGCTGCTCGCTCTAGGATGCTCACCAGGTTGCAGCCTGGGCCACGTGCACCCCGCAGAATAATGAGAAGCACTCAGCCTACTCAGCTTTCATCTATTGTTAACAAAAAACCAAAAAAGAGCTGAAACGGTGCAGTAAGTTGGAACGTAGTAAGTGTTCCTCTCTACCTGGAAAGGGTAGTTGTACCAGCACTGTCGCGTGTCCCAAAACCAGGGTGCCTGAAGGGAAAACGAGAGGTTATTACTCTACTGGGTTCTATCTTTCCTCTCATCTAAGGCAGCTGACCGCTACAGACCGTGTCACCGAAATGTTATCTTGATTCGACCACTGGAGCTAAACGTACTGTAAAACATCCCAGCGATTTGAAATATTCTGACTGCAGTCAAACACAAGTTACGCTGCCCTGGCGATTCAGAGAGTAGTCACACAGCTCTAACAGTGATGATGACCCAAAGAGACGCATCTACATCCCTTCAGGAGGGAGGGGAGACAAACGAGCAGCTCTCCCCAGGCAAGAAAACCCAGCGACCAGCTCTGCCCCATTCTGGGGTAACAGGACAAACGGTTCTAACATTTCCAAAACGGCAGATCTGTAGAGGAGTGTAAAGAAGGTCCTTAAACAGAACCACTGGGGTCTCCGGTAAGGGAACATAGCGGTGCCTGTCACCACTAAACCCCCCTTGCTTCACGCTGGTGCAAAGCACTGACACAGGGAGTCAAACCCCTAATTTCCTAACCCAGCGGCACAACAGACCACACAGACCAACTCACCGTCCAGAGAAACCTGATTCCATAAAAAAATATACTTAAATAAAATGTAAATCTCCACCTGGGAAAAGAAACAAAAGTTAAACTTACAACATCGAAAGAGCTTGTGGGTAACATTTGTAACAAAAACTGGAACAATTGTTAAAAAAACCCCAGTTCTGACACCTGAAGAGCTTTCACCCACCGAAGGCTAACCCTTCATTTGTCAACACTTTGTGTAAGGATAAACCTACGTCAGACTTTTCACAGCACACACGAGTTTGCATCAACGGCCAAGTATGAAATAAAGTTCAGCGTGAACATGCATCATTCATATGCTCTAATACACAACAACGAGATAAGTCACTGTTATCCAGAAGGTATCCTAAGAGATGAATTCGTCCCTCTTACCTTGTGGCTTTAAGCAGACAAAACCATACTGGGGGGAAGAATTAATATGAAGAAAGTTACTGGAAAGGAAAGAAATGAGCACAGAAGAAATAACAAGTCAGGAAAAAATATTCAGATGCTGCTACACTAACAGAGGTAACTGCAGGCACTCAGAAAGAAACCGGGAACAAAGAAGGAACAGAACAGGAATCCAAGCCTCTCGTGCACACACACAAAACCTCTCAGGACACAGAATTCTGAAAAACCCTCCTAAGTTCTTTCATTGGCTTATATAAGGATTTATCTTCCACCGGCCAACCCCAAGACACTCGTTTAAATTCACAGCTGATCACGGTTTCGGTTAGGAGGAGAACATACAGCTGGAGCTTTAAGCTAACGCCACGTCTCGGCCTCTGCGCAAACATACATGCTCTCACAAAACTTAGTGAGGGTGGTGGGTTTGTCCTGGTTCCTCCGGTGACGAAACCAGCGCTGGATCTTTCGCACATCCCAGTCCAGCTGCTTTGACAAGCCTTCTAACCGTTTTCCATCTGGAGACTGAAGGCAAATGAAACAGGAGTCATTTATCTGACTTCTCAACCTAATTTTCAGCCTGAGATCCCCTCCGTCCTGTGATGGAAATGAGGCACAGACAAAAACCACTCACCAGGTAAAAAAAAAATCACTTGTCAGTTGATTTTCAGTATTGAGACCATGACTTCCCTGTAATTCCATCACAACCAGCCCTCTCTGCTGGGATTTAATGGTTCAGGCTACCTGACACTCCGGCGTGGAAAGCGAGCCTGCCTCAAAGGCGAATTCACAGAGCTCCCGTTTCAGTGTGGCCGTGGAATCTCCCCCCAGCAGCGGTGCCACCCCGCACTCTTGACTCCCCAAAGGCAGCGGCAGCCCCGAGCCTACCAGTGCAGCGCAGGCAGCTGTTTTCACCAGCTAGATCACTTCTGCTCAGCGCCTGTCCTCCTGGGCTTCCTAAACACTCCTTCCAAGGACACCCCCTACAGAAGAGTCCTCCCCACAAACAGCATCAAACCAAACCACAGGGACTCTTCAGTTCACGCGTCGTTCCAAATACTTAAAACTTCAGTGTTCCCAGGAGGTGAGTTTGAGTGAGGCTTTTATAGAACCCCCCTTCCATTCACTGAGCTCTTTATCTGCTCCGCTCAGAACGAAGCGGGGCATCACCAGATCAGAAGAGAAACCTGCCATTTCATTATCTTTAATGAAAATCGATCGCGCTGTCTGCATGGATTTCACTGCCGACGTTAATGCAGACAGCGAGGGATTCCGTCGTTCTGAAGGGAGGGAGCACTGTCAGTTTACGGGAGAGAAAGGCCGTGAAACAATCAACAGAAACACCTCCTGTCACCATCAAACTGCTCCCCTTTATCGGGGCACGCTGCCGCTGACAGAACGCTTCCCTTCAGAAACCTCCTCCCACTGTGACAGCTCTCGCCCAGTTGCAGGAACAGTATGAAACGTGTTTTCCTCAACTAGACAAGTGGAAACAAAAAGCCCCCCTCTTACTTACGGGTCTCCATTTCTAGCAGAATTTGGGGCATGACTCACCTTTGTGATGGATGTAAACACTTTCTCTAGGATGGCATTGGGCTGGGCTCGGCGAGGGCCGCTGTCCTCAATGCCGAGGGTTATGGCGCACGGCTTGGCAATGAACCTGCAAGAGTTCCAAAGACAGAGCTCGCTCAAAACGAGATACCTGCGTCCCTCCTCCGCCTACGTCACACGGACCCTGAGCGTCACCAATCGCAAAACCTGTCCAAAAAGCTTTGGAAGCTCTCCACTCGCTTTGCTGAGACCCTGTACAGACGAGGTCACCTATGACCAGTCCAAATGGCCAGTGCAGGCAGCGCGCACCTACAACGGAAAATTACACTGGGATGTCGCGGCCTGTCAGGGTCAGAATGTGTCCCCCGGGGTGATGAAATAAAAGAGATCACTGACAGGAGGCCTCTGCTAGAGCCCTCGGAGCCCCACGAGCAAAGCGACGTGTTTCCAGAACGTGCCTCGGCGTCACGCAGCTCCAGGAAAAGGGGACTTCCAGGGACACCGTTCCTGGAAGACGGACGGGTTTTGGGGTTGGGGTTTTAGTGTCTTTGGGAAAATGTGGCTTGTTTCCCTCAGGAGAGCGAGGAAGATCCAAGACCTCAGAATCTCAGTATCTGTAAGCACGTCTTCCAAACGCGGATCCAATGCTTTGTCGATTCTACAGCTCAGGCACTGAGAATAAACCTGGGTTTGCAACTAGAATTAATACACACGGCCCAAAGCTGGCGGGTTTTGCTGTACCTTTGGGTCAAAACGGGCACAGGACTAAGGAAAAGGCACGCGTTGCCTGACCACGTGAGTTGTTTTCTCTCCTGCTGGTGGGCAAGAGAGGGGGGTTCCAGGAGCAATTTTAGTTATTTTTAATCAAATATTGTGAGGGAGCTCAAAGAACCTGTTTCTCAAAACTGATTTTGGAGAAGACTCACCTCATTTAATCTATTTTGCTTCGAGATTGTTTCAGAGACAACGGACTTGAGGACAAGAAGTTACCCTGATGGAGCAGACATGGGCTGTGGGGTTTTCCCCTTGAGAAATTTCAGATCAGCTCCTGACCTGTGCTAAGGGAACTCCCCAGCTCTCAGAAAACGCTAAACCAGTAAGAGCCACCGCAGCTCCCGGTTTCAGTGTCCTGCCCCATTTCTTCATACGTCCTGTTCGCTTCAACAGTCAAGAGCTTAAAAAAAAAAAAAACCAATCTAGGAAAGGGTGATTTCCTGTGAGCCCGGCTGAAAAGGCTCACGGCTTCTTCTATGAGCTGGACCACCAGCCAGAGATCATCTGCTGGAGTTAGCAAACATTTGGCCAGTCCCCCCTCAGAGAGCACATCTTCATACCCTCCTTTCCTACAGGATATACCACAACAGCCAAGTTCACGTGGGCAGTCACAGGATGCCAACTCTTTTATTTCGTTTTCTGGCGCACAGTGCTTACAGCTCTATTAAAAAAAAAAATCTTAGCCTGAAGATCCTCAGTTTGGACATGCAGTTCCTGTCATGTAAGAGAGGAAACCTGAAATTTGTACCTATAACCTGAGAATTATATCTATAAACCTGAAAATCTGCACATTCAATTCATTTATTATTCAGAGAGTTGCCTTTTGTGGGTGGTTCAGAAAGCTCACAAGTGATCCATGCAAAGTCTGGGCATTATTCTAGAAATCAAAACCTGAGGCATCAAGGAAAGAAGAAACAGCAACTACTCAGAAGAAAATAGATGCAGAAATAATTCAGTTTGGGACCTATAGATTGAAAAAAATAATTTAAAAAACCACCCTCAAAACTTGGTATGAAACTAACACTGCAGCAGGGTCCTCCACTAGGAGACCTAGGGAAAAAATACAGACGTTTCCAGAAATGGGTGGGGAATCAAGAGTAAGAAGCCACAGGTAGGGCACAGGACTCCAGTTACTCAGTCAAGCGTGTGGGTGACCAAAGAGCAAACCAAAACAACCCCACGGACATTTCTAGGTGCCCAGCAGCAGACAGACGTCAACACAAGCGACAGACAAGCCGCAACAAGAGAGGCTGGGGGGGGCGGCCCCGCCC
>NW_010409251.1:13879-16520 GCF_000710305.1 Buceros rhinoceros silvestris
CAAAAAAAAAGCCGCAACAAGAGAGGCTGGGCAGGCAGCCCCAGCACGGGAAGGAAGGAGCATGGCAGCGATGGATTTCAGTCCCTTAAGGAGATCCAACCCAACACCCACGTGGCTCCTCCAGCTCTGCAAGTCACGGCTTCTGCACGGAACTGCCCACGGCGACTGTCCTTCCGCAGGTTCCTGACCCGCTGCGGTGGCTCTGCCTGGGCTGGGCACAGCTGCGTTTCCACTCTTCCAACTGAGCAGCACAGGGCCAGGAGCAACCTGACCTGACTAAAACGTTGGCCTTGCTTTGGGGACTGGACTAGGTGACCTTCAGAGGTACCGGTTTTTATCTAAATTAGTTTATGAGTCCCCAGAAATCTGAGCTGCAGCAACTATTCCCAAGGTCGATTTACCGCCACACCTTCCCAGCACAGAATTATCATCTCTGAAACACTTAGATCGCAGTTTTCCGAACAGCTTGAGCTCAGGGGCTCAAGCCCTACCTCCCAGCTACCTTCTTCACGCTAGTTAGACGGATTCCGAGGCCAACCTCAACTTTCAAGCACACAGACTCAGATGTTGTACCAAGTGTTTCACCACCCGAAGGCAGAATCCTTCATGGAACACTCAGGTGTGTCTGGGGACTCCCCATTACAGCCCTGAAAAGGAACAACCTTCGAAAGAGTAAGATTTGCAAAGTGTGCACTCGAAGCGAGCGTTTTGCTTCCCCCAGTCCCTCAGTGTTGCTGTGTTAAGAATAAAACACCTTCCACCACTGTCCTTAGCTTCCAGGCAGACCTGGGAAGGAACATCCAAAATCACTTTTTCTCTCCCCAGCTCAAGCACAAGCTGCACGTGCTTCCTCAGACCTGCGGGGTCACAGGGATGTTTGTTACTGAAGGGATTCCAGCGTAATTATCGCACATCACATCAGGAACGGGCTCCAGCTTTCCACATGTGTCTGGGTTTTGGCTATTTTTTTGCCTGCAGTGGGACAAGGTGTGTAAGGAGAAATAACAGCAAGTATAACCGAGGAAATAAAAATAAACCCAAACCTGTGGGCAGAAGCCCTTCTTTGTCTTGCCTGCACAAAAATCCACCGAGTCAGGACTTCACCTTCCTCTACGTGTCCTGCTCATCTCTGCAGCCTCTCATCTCCCCCCAGGCCAGACACCTCACCACCACGGTGACGCAAAGGTTAGTTCCAGGAGCAGTTACTACAGAAACGCGTGTCACTGTTACAAGCGTCGGGGTGACAAAAGCACTTCCTCACCCTGCAGATCTACAGCAAAAGGAGGGAGAAACGGAAGAGGAGAAGCTGAAACAGAAGAGTTCACGAGTGTGTCATTCGAGTTCCGAGTCACTAGGACCAAGCGCCAAACACAACCTTCCCCAAAGCCTGAACCAGGGGATTTCACTGAGACAAAGCTGAACTTCTATGCCATGTTCAGAGTGGCAGGAGGAAAGAGCAAAGCAGATCTTAAAAACTGTGGTCTTTTAAAATAATCACACTGGAAACCACCCTGGATGCTGCTCTTACGCTCTGCTTTCACAGAACCATTTTGCTTCAGGACGCCACCGCTGAGAGACCCTACAGCAACGGCACAGCTGGGCAACAGCCGCAACCCTCCCGCTGTCTCTCCAACATTCTTCCTCCAGAAAAAGGAGGATCTTCTGCGCCTCCCCAGACCGAGACACCTGCACTAACCAGGGCTCGGACAGCAAGACCTTCCTACCACCCCCTTCAGGGCTGCTGCCCTGTCTCACAGCGTCCTCTCGTCTGCTGGCCAGGGTGACCGTGTGGCCATGCCAAGATGAGATTCTGGCACTGCCACGTGTGTTCCTGGGTCCTCTGCACTGGGTTGAGCCGCCAGTGGTTCTCTGAAGCTGTTTTTGTTTTTTTCTGGAGGGCAGAAAGAGATGATGAAGAAAAGAAGAGCCTCTCAAATTTCTCTCCTACTTCATTTTTCTCCTTGGTTTGCCTATCTTTTTACCTCACCCCAGGCCCCTCCTCTTGTTTAATCTCCAAAACTCAAGAAAATTCACACCTCTTACAGAAACCCCCACAAAACCAACTCAACTCCTACTCACTTTAGACTTTTGCACATTTAGAAATATTTCTGCCCTTTCGATTTAAGATTAAGTCAATCTTTAAAGAACCACTTGAACAGGAATAGGAGGAGTCCCGGTCTGCTTCACCTAACGGTTTTCCCCAGCAAGCCGCTCCACTAATTAGTACCTGCCACCCGCACAGCCTGCTCTGCCCGAGGCTGGGGGAGACCGAGGAGAAACCTCTGCCCCAGGGAAGTTATGACCGTGTTTATGGACACTCAGGCGAATGCGCGACTGTGTTACACCTGCTGACGGGCGGGGGGGGATCTGCCCGCACTTCCGTCACGCCGCACATGCAGGAGACCCAGGACTCTTTTAATAATGTACGAGGCCCTGTGAACCAGCCCTATTTCCTCATCCTGCAACTCGCAGGGAAAGTACGATGAAGGCAGAGACCGGCGGCACAAGCACAGCAACAGCAGGGCAGCGGCAGCCCGCTGCCTTCCCCTCGCCCAGCCTGGACAG
Organism: Buceros rhinoceros silvestris; assembly: GCF_000710305.1. NCBI lineage: Eukaryota > Metazoa > Chordata > Aves > Bucerotiformes > Bucerotidae > Buceros > Buceros rhinoceros. The sequence goes on from NW_010409251.1 coordinate 16,445, forward strand.
GGGGAGGAATCCAAGCGACCTCCCCAGGCGTTTTTCCTGTGTTACCTCCGCACAAGGCACCGCTGGCACCGGAGCA
>NW_010409252.1:0-238 GCF_000710305.1 Buceros rhinoceros silvestris
GGGACGGTGCGGGGACCCTGCGGGGACACTGTGGGGATACTGTGGGGACACTGTGGGGACAGTGCAGGGACAGCACGGGGACACTGCAGGGACGGCGCAGGGACAGAGCGGGGGATACTGTGGGGACAGCGCAGGGACAGAGCGGGGACACTGCGGGGATACTGTGGGGACAGCGCAGGGACAGTGCGGGGACAGAGCGGGGACAGCGCGGGGACACCCCGGGGATGCTGCCACAGCG
>NW_010409253.1:0-1310 GCF_000710305.1 Buceros rhinoceros silvestris
ACCGGGGGGGTTGGACCCCTACCCGGGCAGGGGCAGCCCCTGCGTGACCCCACGGCTACGGTGCTCTGCTCCTCGGGGGGCAGTTGAGCCATGGGCAGTTCCAGTTGTGGGGGGCCAGGTGGGGCTGAACCCCTCACCCGGCTGGAGGAGGGGAGCCCTGGTGCATAAAACCCACGGCCGGGCTCACCACCACCAACCCCGCGCACCCCAGGGGACCAGGGGAATTTCTAGGGTGAAACCACAGTTAGAAGAATTCAACCATCAAGGTGGCAAAAAAGGACCCGCTCCCCATCTTCTGCTGGCGGCGCTGGCGCCATCCCTCCTCCTGAGCCCCCTCCACGCTGGCGTCACCACCACCAAAGCCAGGGGACACCGGGGGGGTCACCGCGCCCCTTGGCCAAAGCGGGACCCGCGGCAGAAGGTCATGCAGCCCTTCCGCAAAGCAGCAGCTCTCGGGGCGGGGTGGCGTTCGTTAATTGGCGCTAATGAGGAGGAGGGGGCTGGCTCCTACACTATATGGCAGCTGCAGGTTACGCGGATGCTTACACTCCGTTCTCTTTAAAGGTGCTTGGAATAACTTTAGATATATAATATACACGTAATATTGCTAATAGTCAAGCATAAGAATAAAGGTGCAGACATACCATAAATACTGATGCTTTGATTTTACACTACCAGACCTAGATGAACACAGTTCGCTATTCACATTATAAAGCAGCCCCAAATTCTAGAATTTAAAATAGTGTCGTAAACAAAGAGGAGGAAGGAATCGGTTATGATCTGATCTTCTTAATCTGTTTTCCTTGGAAAAAAATGATCAAAAAATTCTAAGGCACTCAGGAAAGCCGCATACAATCGATGGACTGCTCTGTTCTCACCTTACATTCAGTATTTGAAAGGGGTTGCTCTTTTTTTTTTTTTGAGTTTTTGTTTTTTTCGGAAGAATACAATCATTACCATATAACATTTTCAAACGTATCATTAATCCTCCACACACAGGAAACATTAGTGCAAAATGCTTGCCCTCATCTACCAGATAAGGAAAAAACCCAACGCCCTTCACATTTTTAGAAGTTTGCCTTCCCAAAAATAATAATTAATAAAATGAACAAACCCAAAGAAAGAAAGAAAAGAAAGGAGAAAGAAAAAAAGAAAGAAAAAACCCCCAAAATATACAGGAAGTTGTGCTAGGTATAAAAATATATATTTTCACTGTGCAACTTGACTCTCTTCAGACTCTCTGTCCTAAGCCATTCAAGTACTTCTGCCGCTGACCCCCGGGGTGGCCCCGCTGCCGGGGCCGTCTGTCT
>NW_010409253.1:1463-1934 GCF_000710305.1 Buceros rhinoceros silvestris
CACAGGTTGGGTCCGGAACGAATCCCTACAGCCCACCACGGGTCCCAGACGGGGGGCTCGGCTGCCCACCAAAGCCCAGCGAGCGCCCCGAAGGCGGAGGAACCCTTTGCAGTGTCTCTGATATAGATATTTACGCACGGACACACAGAGGGGACCACTTACACCTCCAACAGCTGCATCTGCTCCCGGTTTGCCTCAAACTTTTGGCAAACTCAGTCATGTGGGGAGGCGATGGGGGATCAGGAGGGTCCTGGACCCCTGGCAGCCGAGGACACCCCCAGGGCCACAGAACTGCTCCATCTCCCTGGGGACAGCTGGGGAAGAGCCCATCCAGGTTCACCCTGTGGTCCCCCGTACTCCCCCTGCTCACGTTTGTCCTCCGGCCGCGTGCCCCTGGCACGGGTAAGCACCGACAGGCAGCAGCGCGCAGAAGGAGCCTCCTCCCGTGGTGCTGCCGGGCAGGGGGCCAGC
>NW_010409253.1:2043-2840 GCF_000710305.1 Buceros rhinoceros silvestris
GGCCCCCCCCCGTGGTGCTGCGGGGCAGGGGACCAGCTGCAGCGGCTCCGGGCTTCGGCAAGAGCGCGGGTTTTGTTTGCTGACGTGGGTAAAGTGCAAATAGAGCCCGCGGATGAGCTCGTCCCCACTCCCCGAAGCATCGGACACCCCTGCACCGGCACCCAACACCAGGGTGCCCAGTGCGGGGCGTCGTGGTCCACCCGAGCCAAGCCAAAACCCGAGACTGTGCAAGACACGAGGCAGAAACCAGCCCGACAGTGAAATAGTTTCTCAGAGCAGGAGCGGTGGAAGGGGCTAAGCGCTGGACAGCTTTGTTAATAGGACGCAAACGACTGCTTCAAGTATCGAAGAAAACAAAACAAAGAGCCAAAAGTTGGGTTGTCCTCTCCCTCCTCCCCCTTTCCCAGCGGAAATACAAAGAAGGAAGAAAACCCTGAGCAAAGCGCCGTCTGGAGCCCGGAACCAAAGCGGGAAAGAAAAGAAGAGCACAGCCACAGCAGCCTTCGAAAGCGCCCCTCGGGGCACTTTGCACTTGTTCGTAGTCCCAACTTGTCAAAAAACAAGCTGCAAGTATCATTAAAGCAGGACGTTTAGTCACAGTAAAAATAACAGTTATAAAAGAAAGATAAAAAAGCCACACTTGGCCTTCACGTCGCTGCCCCCACCCCTCGGGGGCACCTCGGCCTCAGCATCCCTGGAGTTCCCAGCACTCTCCTGCCCGATGGCAGCACCCAGGGGGAGCGGGGACAGGCAGCGACTGCACCCGGCGGGGGCCGGGTCTGCAGGAGCGGGTTCGG
>NW_010409253.1:2948-3410 GCF_000710305.1 Buceros rhinoceros silvestris
CAGGCAGCGACTGCACCCGGTGGGAGCCGGGTCTGCAGGAGCGGTTTCGGTCACCGGGGGCATTTCTAAGGATGAACAGGCAGAGCTGACACAGGCAGAAAGCAGCGAACCAGGGGCTGAACCGGTACTGGCCAGGCTCCAGGGGCACCTGCGGGTCCCATCCCAGTGTCCACATCATGGAGCCAAGGCCAGCTGGGGCCACCAATGCCAACACAGCCTGGGGACATCAACTTTCACAAAAAAAAAAGACAAATAACTCAACATTGGGCTTTTCCCCAGAAGGGCCTGCCTGGAGGATGAGCAAGAGGCAAAATGCTTCCTCCTCCCCAAAACCTCTTCACAGAAGGGCACAAAGCTATTTTTTTTTCCTTTAAATATTTTTGCATCCAATAGACTCCAGGTGAGAGCTGGTTGGGCTGGGGAGGAGGGCAGGGGGCAGCGGGCACCTGCACCGTGCTCCGC
>NW_010409253.1:3461-8585 GCF_000710305.1 Buceros rhinoceros silvestris
GTGGGGCAGGGGGCAGCGGGCACCTGCCCCGTGCTCAGCCCCCCTGTCGTGGTGGGGTGCAGCAGGGTGCCACGAGCCCATTCGCCCCAGAAGCGGGTGACGTGAAGGTGCAAGCGAAGGAAGCAAACGAAAAGGAGTCACTGGGAGGGAGGGAGGGAGTATCCAAACCTCAAACCCAGCTGTATTGGGAAAAAAACCCGACAACAACCACAACGCCGGCCAGGGTCTCCACCTGCATCCCACACGGTCCTCCCGACACGTGCAAGCCTGAACTCCTGCGGAACCATCCCTGCTCCCGGGAGCCGGACAGAACTCCCCAAGACAACGGCACCAAGTCCCCGCCAGCGGCCGGGCACCGCAGCACCCTGCCCCGCAGCACCCTCACCAAGCAGCACCCTCCAACACCAGAAGCCTTTAACGATTTCCCCCACCCCGTCGCACTTGGCCAGAGCCCTTCTGCTCGAGACACACATCGCCAGTCACAGCACTTGTTCCCTCACACACCTCGCTTTCCTGTTAAGTGACGGTAAAACTTTCTTTAGAGGACAAGGTTAACGATGGCTTTACTTCTGAGCTGAGTAATGGATGGGGTGGTGATGACGGGGAGGTGGTGGTTGGGGGGGTGGCTAGCTTTTCTCCTCCCCTGCTTAGAAGAAAAAATAAAAAGGAAAAAAATAAAAAGGAAGAAAAAGCTACGATCTCATAGACTAACCTCAGGAATATCAAAAAAGGAGCCCGATATTTTTGTTTTAAGTAGGTCGCCACAGACCTAGTCGTTTACAGTATAACGAATGCGATTATTTCCTTCATAAATTTTAAATACAAGCAGAATAAAAATCACATTTTTTTCAGGCAACAGTAGCAGTTCAGTAGGTAAGTGGCTTGATCACATTTTTTCTTTTGTATTAGTAATGCATGCAAGCAGCTTTAGTATTACAGATCCCTTATAGGTCATGAAACGTTTGCTCTCTTTATAAAGTCCCTCCGTAAGTACCATCTTGTCTTCTCACGGGAGTTTCAGGCCGGCTGGAGGAGCCCGAACCTTGTTCGAAAGGTTGCGGAGTGCTTTGGGTATCCGATGCCAGAGCATCTGTGGCAGCTGCCTCCTGTATCACAGAGCCAGCCCCTTCGGCATCCTCGCTCTGTTCGAAGGACTGGTTGGATCCATTGCTCAGCTCTACGTTCACTGTGTTAGTTCTCAAGGCTACTATAGTTCCTGAATCGCTCCTCCTTTCTGCATAGATTCGCTGCTCAAAGACCTGAGCAGTGTTGGGCTGGAATTCAGGATCCAGGGGGACACTGTTTGTGGTGGAGCCCATGACCGTGCGGTACATCTCCATCCCTTCCGGCAGCATGGACTTAATCTTCGGCAGCCAGCGCTTGCGGACCCGGCGGGCGTTGGTGCACATATCGGCTGCTATAACATTCATCTCGCTTTCCTTAAAGCTCGGGGCAAAATTCTGACAATACACTGCAAAGACAGGGATACAAAAAGCTGAGGGTTCAGAGAAGCAACACAGAGGTGGCTGCATGATCGCAGTCTCTGCCCCGTCCTAGAGACCTGCCTTTGTGTGGGCAGATGCCATGGAGTGGAAGTTCACCCACGGCAGAATGAAGAGTGAAGCGCTCTTGCAAGGAGAGACTCACAGGCAAGGACTCCTCAGCTCGAGACAGAGACAATCAAGAAGAGGTAAAACCAGGAGGCACAGGGGAGAGGGCTGGAGAAGGACTACTCACTCCCTGGGGATCCAGCGAGCCCCAGAGGTACCAGGCTTCTGCCTGCAGGACCCAACCTCCAGCTGGAGCGCGGCACCTGTGGCCACAGCACGTGGGGACAGCCAAGAGCAGAGACGGACACAAAAAAAGTCAACACAAACCCCTCAACAGTAGATCCATTAATGGCTCTTAAAACCACGGTGCTGCAGGCCCAGCTGTGGGGCTGGAAAACATCCGCGCTGCTTTCAACTGAGCAGAGGACACTGCCCAAGGGACTGTCCTCTGCCCGCCCCACACCTCATGTCGGCCACTGCAGTGCTGGCCGGCACTGCACGGACCTCCAGCCTGACCAGGGTGGCTGCTCCAACATCCCGCCACCAGCACATCCGCTGGCACGCTGGAAGCCCATCGACACCTCAGCTGCAGCCCTGCTCCTCTGCGGGGGCCAAGCAGCTAACATGAGCATCTGAGGAACGGGCGTGGAGAATAATGATCCACTAAAGCTTGTGTGCGGGGTAGAATTCAGGCACTAAGAAGTTATCTTATGCGCTGACAGTGTTGCAGGCACTGTCACTGGACAGCAATGTCTTTCCAATCCCCAAAATTCTTTGCAAGCCTCAGCAAGGACCGAGGCTGGAAGGTCCAGACCCAGGGCTCTCCAAGGTGAAGCTGCTAACTGGGAGGCTGTCTCAGGAGAGCACCACGCACAAGCTATGGGCAAGCACCAACAGCAGAGTCTAGTGATTTTGTCTCTGTGTATTGAACATCTGCTGTCTTCTCCCTTTCCTCCACGTGCTACAGATCTCAGGGGTGGTTGGAAGGTCCCTGGAGTTCAGCAGCACAGCAACAGTTAGGGAGAGGAAAGATTTATCTTCTAAATCTTGAAAGCAAAAAAATAATTAAAAAATTGCTTAGAGTTTCATTTTTCAACACAGTAATATTTACACAAATATTTACTATCCAGAGTCCAGCGAGGGTGAGAGAACACGTTGCTTTCACTGTACCTCAAGCCATGGTAAACAGACACAAACCCATCAGGGCTTCCTACAGCACCCAGGTCCTCACTCACTTCTTGTACCCCAGCTCTGAGACAGAGCTCAGTGGCCCTGCAGACAGACCGACCGACTAGCTGAGCCGTGTGGCACGGTGCAGAACTTTTTTTGCAGTGCAAATATTAAAACAAAAAGCTCCTGCTGCTTTACACAATCTTTTAAAAGAAGGCAATTATTTGCAGCAGGGCTCCCAGCTTACATATTTAGAAGGAAAAAAATGAATCTACAAAATATGTTCAAGGAAATAGCCTGTAAGAGAAATGCTGCCAGCGAGTGGAGAGCAGAGCCTCCCATGTGACAAGGGCTGCAGCAGCCGGTGGATTCCCTGATTGCTGGGGGCCCAATGACTGCGGAAGACCACCAGCCCCAATAGCCCAGGGCAGCGCAAAGCACGGGCCCAGAGGGGCCAGCACCTCCAGGAGACGTGCGGAGAGGTCTGCTGGGAGACGGGGTGGAGCTGGACACTCTGCTCCTGTAAACCAGTGGATCTGGCCAAGGCCTCTGCTCGAATGAATTCAAATGTGAGCTGGAGCTCGCGGGAATAAAAGCCAGCACATGGGGAGTGCCTGTTTCAGCGGCATCAAGCTCTGAATGTTGCCAAAAACGTAACTTCAATTTCCTTCTTAGAGCACCTATTAATAAAATAATGAACTGCAGAATTAGTACTTCAAAATGTAGCAAACCAGTCACACAACAAGAACGATTTATATTAAGGTACTGCCAAAGACACCAAAAATTAATTTCAGCCCCCTAAAATGAGGCAAAATAAAAAATAAACGAATTTTCCTATAACCTGATTTCACCACATGCAGTTCCCGTTACGACACAACAGAGATGGCCTTCCCTGCTCGGGGTTTGGCTTTGCCTTTGTGCCGTTCTGACAGAGCAGCAGTAAATCTTTCTCCTTACATTTGACTGCGTTAAGAACCCTGCTGTCCAGGGGCTTCCTGCTGGGATCGCTCGTCGAGGACCGGATTCCAGTTCCGCAGCTGTTGGCAAGCGTGTTCCTGCAAGAAAGGCAAAGGAAGACCCTCACACCGGGCACTCCAGGGGACGGCCACCGCCTTGTCCTCTTCCCTTAAGGTCCTTATGGAGGGATCACAATTCTAAGGTAAGGAACTGGAAAACCTCAGGTTTTCAGTGCTCAGGTTCAAGCATCAATAAGAGAAGCACAGAAATCAGTGCAGCAGGTACAGAGGATGAACCATTTGCGGTTAAAACACCAGAAAATAAACCAAATCCCTTGGGAGGGCACAAAGAGCAAGAGGACGTACCGATCAAAGAAGGTGGCCAGAAGACGTCTCAGAAGGACCTTGTGTTTGACACCGGCACATAAGTGGCAATTCATCAGCTGCCCCCGGGTGATGTAAACGCCTGAGCCTGGAAGGGTTGGAGAGGGAGAAATCAAAATTAAACCCTTGCTGCGCTGACAGCACCCGCCTCAAGCCCTGGACGAACTGCTGCTCCTGCGCCGGGCACTCCTGACGCTGCTGTGACGGGAGGCAGCGTGCTCTTCACGTGCTGCTAGGAAGCCCAGCCAGGACAGCAGGAAAAGCCTAGCAGGGACAGTTATCACAGTCCCTCAGGTAATAATAATTCCTATTTTTACCTGTACAGAAAGGAAAACCGTGGAAATGAAATGAAATTCAAAGACACAGAGTGCGAGGCTTTATTCTGTGATTTTGTATGTACAGATCAGATTATTTATTCTTTCTGAAGGAAGAAAAACCCAGTCCATTCGTCCTTTTCTCATCTGAAAGATCACAGCACACAGAACTAGAAGGGAAGTTAAAAACCCCGTCTCGCCCAGAAAAGGTACCCAGTTACACTGCAGATCTGCCTCCAAAAACCCCAGTGCATCACCTCCCGATGCTTCTGGAGAGTGGCAATCTTTCCTCTGATGGGCAGGAACTGCTGACTTTGACATCCCCTGCCTGGAATGATGTTCTGCAGAGGAAAAACAAGCCCCTGCCAAAGTGGCTTTACAGGTCCAGGGGTTTGGCAGCAGGTTTCATATCAAACCCTTTTACTTTACACGTAGCTCACAGGGACCAAACCACTCCTGCCCCAGCACCGGCTCGCAGGGAGACATTATCCTATTTTTGAAGCGTACTGTTGTATGAGAGCGTTTCGGTATTTGCTTTTAATTAAGATTAAATAATAGGTCATATCTGGATCCAGAACATGCTTTGTTTTCAAGATATAAAAACATCTCCTGGAGAAATAAAATTACCTCCTGGATTTCCAGGAAAGCCTATAGATCATTGTCCCTGACCTCGTGGATGAAGACAGAGCTGCAGAGCAGCCCAGGCTGGCGGGTTGTGCCAGGGCAGGCGCCCAGCTCCTCCCGAGCCTG
>NW_010409253.1:8656-11666 GCF_000710305.1 Buceros rhinoceros silvestris
CTCCCGAGCCTGACCCTCTGCCCAGGGGTGGCAGCCGTCTGCCCCTTTCCTGCTGCCACGACCACGGCTCCTGCCCTCGCAAAGAGCAAGCACCTCCCCGCATCTCTGAGCCATCCTGCCACGTATCTTCTGCATATTCTCTTCCACGTATAGTTACCCATCCATCAGATCCCCTACGATGACGGCAAGGCTTGTTGAAGACCCTCTTGGAGAGAGCTGCTGAAGTTTGCAGAATTAATCACAGCGTGAAGAAGTTTCCCTGCAGGATCCTCCTGCGCGCTCCGGGTCAAGCCCCCCTCCAGGTCTCACCAGGTTTGAGACAGGAGTCAGCATTCTTCAGCAGCGGTGTTTGAAGAGATAAACCATCAGAGGGAACACCAGATGCTACCGAGGGTAACTTCACTTTAATAAATCAAAAATAACCGAGGCAGCCACTATCAGTTAGTGATATTAATCTACTCTTTTTCCAGATTGAAAAATGTAAATCAGGCAGAGCTGCCTCAAGCCAATTTGCAGCTCTCACTGTGAAAATAACCTGCACCACTTGATGGTTCTAAGAAGTCTCACATAAAATGTAAGTGGGTACGAAATGAATATTCCAGATACAAAATAAATACTTGTGATTGTCTGCTCTGCTGTGGTGTGCGCATTTTACTTTTGCCTGCCATCAAAGACCCATCCTCCATCAGATGGAAACCTTCCTGGGCATCCTCTGAAATTCAGATTCCTTCTACGGACTGAAAAGAAAATCATGCTACTCACCAAGAGATAACTAACCAGAAAGAAACAAGCAGTCTGGTTTGTTGTGCTGCCACACGTCCTTTATGTACCAGGACTTTACAGGTATTAATTAATCCTTCCGCCCAGGCAGCAGGTACGGGCTGTCGTGCAAAGATCACTTCACCTAAACACTGCCACCTCCAAGGGAAAAGACTTCCCAGCAGCGCGGGCGGCAGGCTGGGAGGACCCTGGCAGCAAAGTGAAGCTGGGAGGAACTTATAAAAGCAGAATGTAATTATTTAAACTGGAATTTGACCCCAGGCAAACATCCATCTTCTGAGCAGCACTTGGGGTACCTGGGCTGCGGGCTGGCATGGCCACTGGATTCACTCTTCATCCAGTTCTACAATACCAGTATCATTAAAAGCTAAACAGCACCATCTTGCCCCCCAAGTTGGCCATAAATCCTTTACAGAGAAGTACTGAATTCTCCCAGTATTGTAAATTCCTCCCAAAATGAAAATAAAGATAGAAGAAAGGACCAAAGCCAATTCCTCCTCTTCCTTCCCACTGCAGCGTTGGACCGTTTAGTAACACCCTGATTTTAAAAGAACTTTTACAGGTTTTTCAAAGCTTGTTCACTGGCACAAATTTTATCTTCATTGCTTTGTAAATCTTTTAATGCGATAGGATTTTTTTGTTGGTTTTTTTTTTTTAGATCTGTGCATCTAAATCAAAACACAATTGCGATGCAGCCCACACTGATCAGGAAGAACACAAGCCGGAGAATTCAATTAAAATGCTAAATTAATTCAATTGAATAAATCCTGTTAATGACACATTTTTCTATCAGCAAATTAAAGGAAACTTAGAACTTTTTGAAAGATGACTGAATAATCCAGAATGACACAGCAAGGGCAGAGAGATGCACAACTCCAGCAACGGTGCAAGGAAAACACCCGCGATCCCCAGGCATTCTCAAGCAGAGGAAAGTTACCCCCTCATTACCTGCAACAAGCTCAAGTTTTTCTCCAGGATCACCCTCCGAGTAGAGTTTTGGGTGGCAACGGTATCCGATTTGACTGATAAGACTGGCTGGGAGAGCAACTAGATCCCGTCGTATGAGGACGCAGGAGCGGTTCTCCAGTGGGATCTGCTCTGGCTTCTCTTGAGCAACTTAAAAATCAAAAGGAAAAAACATTAAACCAGTTTATTACACAGGCACAGCATTAACAGAAGGTCAGATTATGCCTTTTTCACCCAGGAATGTTGGAAATATTCCTCCCTCCAGAAGTACAACCATTCATCAGGGCAGATGCCACCTGAAAGCACGGGAAGATCCCCTGGCCTCCCCCATCATCCACCGCAGCAGTCTCGCATGCATGTTCAGGTTCTGCGAGAGGGATTCGGAGAATTTAATTACGCTTTAACTTTTCCTAAGTTAATCATTTATGAAAATGGGCAACTCTGCACGGCTGGCATCGTTCTGCAAGCGCAGCATACGGAGCTGCCTTCCCCAAACACTCCCAGAAGAACGGCAGGTTACTTCACCAGGGGTTTCTATAATAGGCAAGAAATTGCCTGGGTTTGATAAATACCTGCATCAGTACCGTAACTACTTCTCTTGATCTTTTTTTCCTGTTGATGTCAGAAGCCAGACTCTGCGGATACCCACTGTACCGTCAAAGGTCACCACAGCCTCCCCTGGGGAGCTCCAAACCCCCTCCGAGGTGTCCTCTGTTAATCTGCCTTGTGCAGGTTAATGTTTCCTCCCAATAACAAGAGAGACCCCAAACAACAAGGCAAAAACCATCGTTTAGCTGCAGCTTCAAAACCAAATTACTGGGTTTTTCCAGGACATGGCTGTGACTTGCCCCAATGGACCATCCCCAGAGCCCACCACTGCCCATCAGCACCCACTCCCAGTGCTGCAAGTACCGAGCTGTCCTACCAGCACCGCCAAGTCTGGGTCTGGTGGGCACGCAGAGGATCCGCTTTCTAAAGCACATTTACAGAGCAAGTCCACAGGTTTGCTTAAAATTACAATTTTTGACAGCAGAAGAGAGCTGACATGGGTGTGTGTCAACTCCAGCTGCACTGGACATGATGGGAGCAGTTACAGTCCTGAATTGCAGCCCAGCGCTACAATGATCCAACTTTTTTCCCCCCAAACTGTTTGATAATGTGGCAAGTGCCACACAAAATCAAACCCAGCTTCGTGCCTTGGTATCTGTGAAAACAGAGGGAAGGAAAAACCCCAGCAATGAGTGTTTCCGAACTCAAAATGTCT
>NW_010409253.1:11807-15750 GCF_000710305.1 Buceros rhinoceros silvestris
CTGCAATTATTTTGGTGTTCTGGGGGCCACTTTTCCTCTCTCTAGATAAAATAACAAGTTTTGCAGACTTGTTGCTGCAGTAACCAAAGGGCGATGGCTCCCGTACAAAGGGAGCAGTGTTCTAACTAGGACATGCCCTGCGACGCCGTGCTGTGCTGTGGCATCCTACCGCAGGCACGGGCTGGAAGCATCCCCACTTCCCTAAGAAGTCAGAACACCAGGAGGATGCCCCTTGCTTGTGGAACCATGCCACGGCAGAGCAGCGTTCGCTTCCATGAGTAACAACCAAAGAGTGGCCGAACAATTCACAGCATGTTTTTAAACTTCTCTTGCCATCACGGCCCCATTATCTATGCGGCGTGGCAGGGCTCTGTAGTGCTGATGTACAGTCCTGCTGACAGACAGAATTGTCACCCACTGCAATACTTCTCTGTTTAATAATGCTCCCAAGCATCCAGGCACCCTCTCCTTGGAGGTGGGCATCATCTTCTGCTCACAGAGAGGAAGCTTCTCAAAGACCTGACGTATTTCTGATGCTTTCAAAGACTGATAAGCAGAGTACATCAATTAATCACAGAATGTTTTGGGTCAGAAGGGACCTTTCAAGCTCACCCAGTCCCAATGCCCTGCAGGGAGGAGGGATATCTGCAACCAGAGCAGGGTGCTCAGAGCCCCAGGGGCCAACTTGACCTGGGATGGTTCCAGGGATGGGGCTTCTCCCACCTCTCTGGGCAACCTGGGCCAGGGTCTCACCACCCTCAGCATAAAAAAAAAAAAATCTTTCTTCCTCATCTCTAGTCTGAATCTCCCTCCTTTAGTTTAAACCATCACCCCTCATCCTGTCACAACAGGCCCCGCTAAAACACTGTCCCCATCTTTCTGATAGGTCCCCACTAAATACTATGACTTTCCAGCTTAAACACATCAAAAGCAGAGGGGCACTGTGTATGGGGAACCAACACCCAGGGAAGAGCCGCTCTGCTGTCCTCGATGAGCTTTTTGGCTCTGCTGAGGCAGCCCACCATGGTGCAAGGGCTGCAACAAAGTAAATGCGACTCTCAAGGGGAGAGGAAGCAGCAGGAAGGGACACCACAGTCAGCTCCACCCAGAGTCCTCTGCTGGTTACACATGGGCTGGAACTTCCACCACATGCGAGCTATTGTTCTGCCAGTAAGTCCCAGAAACCAGACTGGGGCGTCCAAGGTCCTCAATAGCAGCAGCAAAAAATGGGTGAATGATGCTGTTGGGGTAAACCAGAATCTGGCAACAGCTCTTTGTGCTAAATGTGTGTCCCTGAGGCGACAGGACAGGACAGGTGAGGATGAGGCCATGCCTGCACATGGGACTCCTGCTAATTGCAGGCAGCTCGTCAGGGCTTTTAACTAATGACTCGGGTCAAAAGCACCCACAGTATTCATCACCACCTGAAAACCAGCAGATGTTAAGCTGCTGAGGGGAAGCTGGGCAGACTGATACGGATTCTCAGAAAGTTCTTAGAGGCCTTAGAGAGTGATTTTTCAAATGCTATAAAGGCTGCAGGTCTCCAGGGAAAGGAGTTGCAATCAATACCCCAAATGAGACTGAGTTCAGAGCAGGGGAAGGTCCTCGCAGGTTATGACCCAATATTGCTGCAATGGGAACAGAAGAGAACTCAGCCTGGAGTGGCCACCAGCCGTGCCCTCCTCCTGCCCGCTCCTTCATCAAGACTGCTGTTGCTGAAGAAATTAAACTCCTACAACATCCGAGCGGCAGACAGCTAGAGCGGAGAAGGACAAACCTACCTTCTCTGCCACTTCCCACAGCCAAACATTCAATAAAAAACAATTTTGGGGCCAAAGAGACCCTAAGGTAGAATAACGAGGCAGGCAAGAGAAAGACCAGCACAAACGCTGTGTTCACACCACGTTCCTGGAGAAATTTTGAAGGGTTTGGCGTCAAACCTGTTTCCTAAAAGAAAAGCAGCTTTTCAGGAAGACAGCGCTGGGCTGGCTGGTGACAATCCTGCCTTGAAGAAATTACTTGCTTTCAAAGACATTTTACTTCCTAAACAAGGAGCCGTCAAGAAGTTTACATTTCTTCCTGTGAAATCAAATACTCCATAAACCAAACTAAAATCTGGGCTAACAAGACCAAGCGTAACTCAATCTGCTATTCTATTTCAGTTACATCTGTCCTTCTGGCTATAAATCTCTTATTAAACATCAGCATGAATCATTTTTTTGAACTTTGTTTCCATTAAAGCATCAAGCTCAAATTCAACGATACTGAACAAAAACGACCGAAGATTCCGGCCTTTCAGCGCCACCTCGATTCAGCAGATAGCGATCGGTTACGTAAAGATGCAGGATACAAGAGACACTTTAGTCCCATGTTTCCGAAGAAAGCCGGTCTGTTTGGCCTTTATGCTCGGAAGAACAGGATAGTATTCGCTTCTAATTAATTTGTATCTTCAGAGGGCAGCAGCTCCTTCCCTTTGAATGAAAGGGCAAACAACGTGAAGTATTGTTTCATACAGTTTTGTTCTCGACCAAGAAAGGAGGCTACCAGCTAGCGGAGAGGGGCAGGAAATCGTTACAGAGGAAGCAGCCAGAGCTGCCAGCCAAACGCTGGTAAATTTTATTTATTCAGATATACGCTTTCATCTCGAACTGACATGGATGCTGCAGCTGGCAACAAGCGGTCCAGAATGGGAAATATTCTGAGTTTTCTGGCTCAAGAAGCAGCCTTAAACCAACTCATTGGTCCATGCTCAGAGGAGAGCTGGAGTTGTGGGAATTACCAGTGCTCCCAGCTCCAGGCTTTCCGTAATGCTGGGGGCATGTGTCCTCCTTGTTCCTAGAATGTATCGTCTGGCTTAGAGGTCCGTTACACCACCCTTTTGCTGAACCCACGACGGTTTTGGTGATGCTGGGATAGCTGCACGTCCTGCCTGAGGTGCCTGGGACCAGAGGTGCTGAGCCCACACAACTCCCATTGATCCTCACTGGTGATGGGCAACAAGCTGCTCAGGTCAGTGCCCAGGGTCTGGGAATTGCTGGCCACACACCTTGCACTAGCATTCACTTCCTTCCTTAGCTCCTGACAATCCCAACATCAGGGCTTCCAAATTATTCAGGAACCCCCAGTTCCCACCAGTCTGGGTTCTCCTCTTGACCACTTACTGCATTTAAACTTCAGCATACTCCTGTGCATAAGGAACAACTATTTCTGGTTTAGGAATGGGATTTTGTGATACAGAAAGATCTGAGTGATCGACCCTCACCCAAAAGTTCATGTTTACAGACCTCCAGCGTGAAACCACAAGCCAGGAGCCCTGGTCCACCGCAACAGTTACAAAATCATCACCACCTATTCCACCACCAGCCACCACATATGCCTACATGTGGGTAATTCTCCCTGAGAATTTCTCCTTTTCAAATAGCAATATTTTACAAACATTTTTATCCCCTTAGCCTATTTTCCAGTGGCAGTGGGACTGCTCCAAAAATAGCATCCCTGTCGCAGCCCCGGCATCGCCAGCATCTGCCTACGTAACCCTGTGCCACAGAGGACACACACACGCACTGCGGGATGGATGGGGGATACAGTCCCAGCCGGGAGAGTTTACGTTTTACAAATAGCACATTTATAACCACGTCCTGGAATGTAGAGATTTGATTTGTGACCTATTTATACAGAGAGGTAATCTGGAATGAGTATAGGAAAAATATTGCTGGTTTATAAATACCCCTATCTTGCCTTCGCTTCACATCTCAGCCAGGAGTGAAACATCTGCCAGCCCAAAATTAAACATCTGTGTTTTACGGTGAGGAAACCGGACTGGAAGTTTAATGCCAAAAAAGGGCAGAGGCTGCACATCCCCGGCGTGGGGCTCTGCCTTCCTCTGGCTGTTCAGCACCGTTGGTGCCCGTGCTGGGAGGGCGATGCTGACACCCGCCGCCCC
>NW_010409253.1:16243-16695 GCF_000710305.1 Buceros rhinoceros silvestris
GGGGGGGGGGAGCCGTGATTTACATCGCTGCAGCGTGTCGTTCCCAGGTTTGGTTCAGGATGCTGCCGGAGCCACTCATTACAGATTCTGGGTTGTTTCTTGCCCTCTTTCCTTACTGTCAGGAATCAGAGGCCAGGAGAGAAAACTATTCTCTCAGCTAATTACCACAACTATTCTATAATGGCTATTTTAGATGAATTTTTAATGAAGTGTGCTCTTGTCAGTTCGGAATTTCATAACTTTCAAGTCCAGCCTTTCCATTCCAGCCCTTTGCTGCATAAAGATTTCTTCTCTCTCCTGCAAACTGGCGCAGCAGGAGCTGGGGAGGAGGACGGACCCTTGTGCAACTTCGCTTGCGCCTGTCAAAATTAAATTAACTGCATCTGCTAAGCAGCAAGCTGACTGACAAGAACGCGGTTCAGTGCAGAAAAACGCCGAGCATCTGCAAGTCC
>NW_010409253.1:16822-20537 GCF_000710305.1 Buceros rhinoceros silvestris
GCCCACGACACTGTAATTAACAAGGATAAAAATACTTTGCTTTTGTTTAATAGTTTCTGGAGTTGTGTGTTCCGCAGATCAGATGTTAGACCCTCATTAAGCCTCACTCGTGTCCTCAAGGCCCACATGTTCTCCACAACCAGATCTAGTTACAGAATAAAGAGCCATTTTACCGTGATGCTCACAGCCTGCCACAGCAGCAGGCGGGTGAGGGGATGGTGGCAGTGCCACTGTGGCCACTGAACACGGCCAGAGGCTCGTGGGAGCTGAGGCACCTTTTCCTGCATCCCTCTGCAAGCTGCCAGCCTGCTTACCAACACCGAAACATAACTCTCCCATCAGCCCCACGTTTAAGACTGGGCTTATCCTTTCATTTATCTCCTGCTCTTTTTGCCGGTCCAGCACTTATCCTGGTCCATGACACTGGTGCCACCGCTGCAGGAGGCATGTTGCTTAACAAGACCTCCTGCCTGCTCCCTCTCCTCGCACCAAACCCTTGGCCAAGGCGATGACATGCTTCTTGTCTCCCTGATCTTGGCTTTGGAGACGCGTCTTTGAACCCAGCTTTGGAGATTCGATGTGGTTCTATCTATAAAAAGGGGTGAACAAAAATCAATAAAACCCTCCACCTTTGGGGCAAGAAGCAGCTTCGTGATTCCCCAGGCTCTGGGGGGTCCTGCCAAGTGCCTTCTCCTGCCCTGCGCTGTCCCAGCCTTGGGTGTGGTGGGTGATGCTCAAGGCAGGTGATGCTCAGGGAAAGCAAAGAGTTATCAGCCACGAGTGTCCCACCACACACTCATCGGCATTAGCTCAGTCAACGCTTCACTTGGGAAAGGAAAAAATGGAGAAAAAGGAGGAAAAAAAAAAAAAGCAACTCTCTGAAATTCAGGGCTTGGTCTGCTGTGCTCGTCTTTGGCTCTGCTTTTGTTTTTACAAACGGGGCTCTTGGAAACCTTGGCAATCCCTATTTTAAAGGGCTCCCCCCTCCCCCAGGCCTTTGTAAGGCTGTCAGGATCTACATTCCAGGAGCAGGATTAGCTGCCTTCTCTCTTCCATCTTATGGTTTTATTATTCTGCACCTTTTGAGGGTACAGTTTATCCCGAGTAATTAAAACATAGTTAGCTGTACAAGTCCAAACCATAATGGAATAGCTTAGGTTTGTTTTTTTTTTTTAATCTCTTTTTTGTGTGCCCTCTTTTCTGGGAAGCCTGATACTATAGCTGGCTTATTTAACAGGAAACTCCCTTGGAATGTGCTGGTGTGCAAGAGATATCTTAGCAGGAAAATGGTATATTAAAGCCTTACACCGGGGCTGGGCAGCGCTGCCTCCTCCCCGCAAGGTCCCTGCCTCGGCATCACGACGCGGTTCAAGTCTTCCCCCTACAGAAGCCAAGCAAGAAAACTTTGCAGTGATGATTCCTGCACAGCAAGAATTGGGTATAGCCTAATACCTGCTGCCTGCCTCGTTCCAGGGCTGGTCCTGCCCTCACCTGCTGGATTTATTTCATTCTGTTAGAGCATGAACTGGCCCCATGACAGTGAAAGACAACACCGTGTCTAAGGGTGTAATCCCTGAGGAACGACAATGCGAGCCCCAGCGCTCAAGGCAGAGCCCCAGTACTCACTGGGTGCTCTACAGCAGAGAAACACAAAGCAAAATCAAAACAAAACAGCACGCGGGAAAACAGCGTCTCTAACAGCAGCTGGGACACAGGCACAGGTGGGTGGCCGTGGAGGAGACCCTGACCTTGTCCCCATCCCTTGATCCCAATCCTCCTCACCCGCCCCAGTAACAACTACTGGGACTTGAAGCACAGCAGAGAGGCTTTTGAGGTTTATTTTCTTCCCCTGGCTTGTCCACTTTTCCCAGCAAATATTTCTAATATTAAAGTAGTGACATTGCTACTGGTATGCTTTTCCCCTTTTGCACATGGCTTGGTAAAAATGCTTGGAAAAATATTGCTTATCTGCTTGCTGCCTCACATGGGGACATGCCAAGGGGACACTGGGCTCCTGCTCTTTGGGATGGGATAGGATGGGATGGGACAGCGTGTGGGGATGACCCCGCTCTTGGTACTAGAGAAAGACTGGCTTTAAGTAACAGAAATGGTTGTATTTGTCAAATCTTCTCCCTTGCTTAAGAATAAAACCAAACGGCTTAGAGGAAAGCATGTCACCTCTTCACAAATGACAGTTAAATATTTGCAAAACTGGTCCAGCAATTTCAGCGCAGAACTGTAGTGGGCAAAGCGGCTCCAAGCCAGAGGACGCTCCAGCCAGCAGGAAGATGTCCCCCCCCAGGGAGTGCCTGCGGATCAAAGCTGCTGCCACAAACACCTGCAGCTCCATTGGGAAGGCCACTGTGCTGAGGCCAAGCCTCCATGGGATGCTGTGAGCTTCACTGGCACAGGATGCAGGCACACCAGCACCCCAGCCAGGCATCTCCCCCTCTGGTTCTGAGCCCCCAGGTCCATACCCCACCTTGCTCCTGCTCCTCAATAGGGTCCGAGCCCTGCAAGGTGCCCGGGGCAGAGGATGTGTGCCCGAGGAAGCCTTCTCCTGTGCAGGAAGCGAGAAGGAAGTGGCCTCAGGCCCCTGTGCCCATCCCGGAGCTGAGCCAGCAGCTACCAGCCAAGCACACCTAAAGTGAAGGGACCCCCTCTGTCTAAGGCATGCCCAGGGACTCGTAATGAGAAATAAAATAACATCAAGAGGCCCCCAACTTACTTTTCCCTTTTTGATAGCGATGTGCTGGGCAAGGCTGGCAAAGGAAAGGGGACGGAATAGTCCTTCTTTTCCTCTTCTTGCAGATATTGCTAATTAACATCTATGGAAATTACCTATTTGACGTTTTTCTCCCTTCCTCCTAATGTCCAATGTTCATCACTTTTCAAAAAATTTTACTCTAAGAGGTCAGGACAGGGAGCGTGCCTTGCTTCTCACTGAAGACTAACTCCCAGACCGACCACCTAAATCCCACGGATGCTCCCCTTCCCATGGATGACCATCCCTCTCAGATGGCCTGTGGCAGGTGAGCTCAAACCGTGGCTATGGGATGGTGTCACCACCACACGGCTTGTGTAACCACCAGCTGCCAGTTGCCAGCAGCCTCAGCCAAAAGCGAAGGGCTAAGCCGACCACAGCAGGTGATGCAGCCTCTCTTATCTAAAGGTAAGACACAGTCCGTGAGTGACAGCACACGGCCTACCCATCCTACACCCACATGTCAGCACCAACATGCCATGCGCACCGCGCTACGTAAATAAACAAAGCCCCCCAAAAACCAAAAGCCTGATGAACAAGCCCAAAACTACCCATGCTGGCTGGAGAAGGACCAAGCAAGCACAGAAGGAGAGCAGAAAACCCAAAGAGAAAGACTGTGCATTACCAGAGTAGCCTCCTGAGGACTTGATGTACATCTGCCCGTACTGCTCCTCCACCATGGTGTCATACGCTTCGTCGTCTTCCTCATCCTCCTCGTTGTGGTAGGAGGTGGGGCTGTCAGTGGTGGGAATGCTGCTGGCACCAGGGCTTGTCCGCTCCCCCTGTGAGTACTGCACCTGCTGGACGTTGGGGATGAGGGTGGCCAGGTTGGGCATCCCATAGTAGGAGACACGGGAGAGCTTCAGGGGACCAGCGTTGGGGCCGCCACTACCTGTCCCCTCCCGGGCGCCAGGCTCGAGGGGCCGATTGCCGGGCAGGCCACGCAGGGCG
>NW_010409253.1:20680-21061 GCF_000710305.1 Buceros rhinoceros silvestris
GCAGCTGGAGGTTCTCGTGTTTGACGCGCGTGAGGAGCGGGATGGGCATGGAGGGGGACATGACGTAGGGCGCCGAGGCCGACTGCAGCTGGTTACAGGGACTCTGCGGCTCCGAGCTGGGGTCTTCGATCATGGTGGTCTGAGAGTCACAGTGGGGAGAGCTGACCTTGAACATCAGGTCTGTCCCTTTCTCCACGATGTGCTGGATCTGCAGGAAGCCCGCCGTGTACATCACCACCAGCTGCTCGCTCGCCGCCATGGTCAGCTTCCCAGTGTAGCAGAAGGAGAGGATCTGCTGGAAGCAAGCGGGGGGGACGGTTCCCGGCAGCTCAAAGGCATTTTTGCTGTTCCCACTGAACAAGTCTCGAAAGTAGAGGCTGC
>NW_010409253.1:21198-22038 GCF_000710305.1 Buceros rhinoceros silvestris
GAAGGCTTGGCCCTTCACCACGATGGAGACATCGCAGTACAGCCCCAGCAGCCGCTGCTCGTTCAGGCAGCCCAGAACGGTGTTCCCAAAGTTGGGAATCTCTATGTGCAACATCTGCGACATGGCTCAGGATCGGCTGGAGCTCCTCAGACATTCAATGCAGGGATATCCAAAGTAGGGCACATCTGAAAAAGGGAGAAGGCAGGGAGAGAGGCACAGCGTTTTTAGACAGTTCACCAAAGCAGGCAGAAGCAGAGGAACCCACCTCACCCGACATCAAAGGCTCAAAGCTAAGCTCTGAGAGCTGATGCGGAAAAGCAATCGCTTACAAAAATTACTTATCGATGTTTTCAAACACCGCTGGAAATGCTGTCGCTGGATGGCAAAGGATATTCTGAAAACGCAAGTATTTTCTTCAAGTTGTGGTCTGTTTAGAGAAGCACCACTGATTTATTCCCCTGGGCTTTTACTTTATGCAGGAAAATCTGAACGGTAATGGGAGAGGAGTGAACAGTAAAGCAAACGTAAGACAGTCAGAGAGATCTTGGATAGCATTATATAAGAAACACAACAACCAGCAGCTATGTTGAAACTACAGAGAAGATATTTATAAAACAATGTGCCATTCTGCCTGAAATAAATACAGGATTCTGCCGGAGCGACAGCTCCCAGGAAAAAGCACTTTGAAAGGCAATCTTCCCATTTGCACCAGCAAGAGGGAGCATTTCAACAGTTAAACCCCTTCTCAACAGATTTATCCTCCAACAAAACCAGGCTTATCTCCAAATTAAGCCAGATATTTGAGCCCCAATAAAACAAACCGACGAGCTGCAGCGAGCC
>NW_010409254.1:0-1208 GCF_000710305.1 Buceros rhinoceros silvestris
GGATGAGAACCGAATCTGGGCGGGACTTCCGCGACGGAACGCGGCAGAGGGAGTGCGGGCCGGCCCGCGGCGCCCAGCGGCACGACGCGGAGTACAGGAGCAGAGCCCGAGTTAGCAACAGCCGGCGATGGCTTTCCGCTTGGTGATGCCGTGGTAAAGTGAGAGAAGGGCGGGGCTAACGTTCAGGCCCTGCATCACGGTGGCGCAGAGGCCCCAGGTTGTCGCTCTTGCCCCCTCCCTCCTTTCACAGCATTCTCCACCACCTAATACGCGTTTTGCACTGTCCTGCCTGGAGGAGCGCCCAGAAATTATCTTCCATAGCGTGTACGTACCCGAGAGGTATGTTTACAAAAATGAAAAGGAGGGGGGCCAAGTCTGTTGTACACGCAGCTGAACAGGGGACAGCACGAAATAGTAATGCTCTTACCCGGTTTTATTTTTCATTAGCACAGTCCCTGGTTGCTAAAAGACACCTTTTAAGAACAGAAAACATTAAAAATTAAGCTAAAGGTAAAACCATCCTTTAGCTCTAATTACAATGCATGAAAAACATAAACAGAATATAGACAAAAAGGAATACAAGTAAATTACCTAGAAGGGCCAAGTAAAAAACCCTGAATATTTATTTCATCTAACATTAAAAACCTTAAGTCTAAAAGAGAGAGAAGGAAATGTAAATAAATTGCTCCACTTCTGTCATCAAGATGATCTACAGAACTCTTCTGTTCTTGCTTCTTGGTTTGATCAAAATCATGATGCACTTGAAACTGCCAGCTTTTTCAGGTGGTCCATGAATACCTGCAGACTAACATCATCTGTCAGGATTGGAGCTCCTGATTCCTGCAGAAAAATAAAGAAAAAATGAGCCTAAAATAGCATTGTTAACACTGGGGACTAACTGAAAGCAAATCAGATGTCAGCACTCTGAATGCGGTGCCTGCTAAATCAACCACCTTTTTTCCTGCCAGGACAGGTACCTAGTGGAAGGAGACTCCTCTTTGGCAACACTAACCTCTAGTACAATCTGAACTACTGGAGAAAATGTCTCTTTCTAAAGCTGCCCAAAGCTCTACGCAAACTAGGTAAACAAAGAGGATATAAAAGCTGAGTATACTGAGATAAGATAGATCCTTATGTATCCACGTGCTAGTTACTTTTTCCAGAATACTAAATACACTGTGACCTAAGAGTTTTAAATCATATTTGTA
>NW_010409254.1:1362-2895 GCF_000710305.1 Buceros rhinoceros silvestris
TCATCTGAAACATGTTCTTAGGCTGCTTCCTTCAACAGTGGCCACCACAGACAATTCTCCTGGTCTGCCTGTGCCCTACATGTGGCTGGGATACAGGAAGGGAGATAAAGGGGCAAAGCGCTCCCTGTGGAGACCACTCATGTCCTGCCACCCGACTGCTGAGGTACTAAGCTGCTGTGGCAGCACCTCTGTTTGGACAGCCATTCCTTGGATCCATTGAAAAAAAGCCCCAAAGTCAACTGGATTTTGCTGGACATTTGGGGGGATTCGGTAGAAGAACAGAAACACAAGTTTAGTTATCCACACTTGAAAAACATATTCTGATCATCTTGTCATCTAGTGCTCCCCACCTGTACTGTTTATTTTATCATCAACCACGGCCACGAATAAGCAGGTTGAATAAAAATCTAACCTGCCTAAGCTTTACAGTCAAATCTAATAAATCAGTTGTGTCTTCCAAAATGCTACAGTTACTGCAGCCTCAGCTGGTCAATTCCATTACCAGATACTTTGGTACAGAGAAATAACCTTGTTTCCTTACACCTCGAAGCATTGTTCAGATTTTCAAATCCAGTCATATATGTCTGCAAAAAGCTGTTGGGTAAGTAACAGAGGACAAATGCTCACAGTCTGCGGCCATGTGGTGTAACAGGATGGCTACTGTGTAGACTGAGATGTAAATGCACCTTCTAGAGCATTCCCAAACATGAGAAGCTCTTCCATTGCTTACCTGTCCCCATGCGTAGAGGTTATTGTGGGTCTGAGAAGGGTTCACTTTAGACAAGAGGAACCGGGCCTGTTAAGACAAAACATTAGAGAAGTAGTTTTGTAAAACCTGTCAGCTCCCTCAAGACTTACTACTGCCTTCAATACATGACTAGTGATGTTCCTTTGCTTTTGCAAGCAAGGTACTAATTTAACTTAACCAGGTTTCAAGTCCAGAAACAGCCTGCTGCACAGCCAGCCTGTCTCCAAGGTGCACAGAGTGCTCTGCTACAGCAAGTGGCACTTGCCCGGCAGGGCAGCTCTGCTTCCGTGTGACGCACGTACGTACGTCACCAGTACTGGCCCTCACACACCTCCAGCCACTCTTCAGAAAAGGGCAGTGGAGAACTGGCATAACACGCTTACATCAGAAATTAACGCCATCAATTCCTGCATCTTCACTGCTACAAGCCAGGCACAGTCAAGCACAGCACAACCGCAATTCCAGGAATTTTACACCCTCATTCAGCACCCGAGAATAAACGAACAGATGGTCAATCATTCAGCATAACTTAACTGTCCTATAACTTCTTTCCCACCTCTTTGGGGAATAAAAAGATACTCAAGCTTGCTTTTCTGGGTTTTTTTTTTGCGTCCTCAGATTTCAGAAGCATATCCAGCAAGTGACTGGCTTATTAAAATACAAAGTTGTAGTAAAAACTCAAGAGAAAATATGCAAGTTCTGTACTTGGTGAAACTACCATTGTATTTAACTTACAGAACCATCCTTTTAGTAAAGCAAAAAGAGCTATTTGCTCTGTTCAGCAG
>NW_010409254.1:2985-5183 GCF_000710305.1 Buceros rhinoceros silvestris
AGCAGGAGAAAGAGTCCTTACCTGACTGCCCCCATGTTCCGTGTGGATGTAACGCGGCATTGGGAATCTAGTCTGCAAGATTTCCTGGGCATCATCCAGAGGGGCTTGCAGTAGGTGCTTGAAGTTTTCATATTCAGGCATGTCCTGGTAACCAGCTTTCTGCCACTGTGCAATAGTCTATTGACAGGACAGGGAGGAAATGAAAAAAGAATAGACATGTCTGCAAGCCTCCCCTTTTTAACCTGCACATCTTAAGCCAACAGAAGACTACATGACTTCTGTTTACCGAGCGGAGGGCGAATGCATGCTGTCACTACTCTGGCAATATCATTATTTAGTTTCTGTCCCTGAATTCAAGAACAGGCACTCAGCACAAAAGCTGGCAGCAGTCTGTGCAGTGCAAGAGCAATGAAAGATTAAAAGCAATCTTCGAGCCTTTATATTTCGGCCTGCTCCAACACAGAAACACAAAGCATTTATAAACGGCTGACATTTTTAATCTGAGTTGAAGCAGCCATTGCCTTACAGTATTTTCAAGGTACCTAACACACAATGTTATTATTCTAGAGTGGGCTTTACAAGCAGCTTATTTTGTACCAAGAGTGATGCTGTCTGCGAGCATGGCAGGAGGAAGGGAGTGCAAACAGAGAAGGAGAACATGTTTCACTGTACCTCACCAAGGTATATAACTATCTGGAAGAAAGTATCCATCAGTAGGATTCTGTCAGGAAGAATACTGCTGCTGTCCAAAAGCACTGGCTGGGGAAAATAAAGAAGAAAGTCAGGCACCACTAAGCCCTCAGAACTGTATTAACCTTTATGGTTGGCCAAACAGCTTGCTCAGCCCTGCCAGTATGGACAGGACTGCAGCAGTGGCTGCTCAGGCCATGTGAACGCCTAGCAGAGCACTGTCAGGCTGCTGCAGCACCACAGAAGAAGCAGCAGGTTATCAGCCACTGTGTGAAGCGCAGGATACCGGAGAGCAATTTCTACAGCTATCCACGTCTCATTTGAAATGATCTTGGACAAAAAGTACCTCAAGAGTAACAAGGAGTAACGTGAACTCTGGCAAACACTGCCAAGAAGGTTTCAAAGTCTTACTCCAGCAGCTCCAGCACTTCTTTCCTGCCGGACACACTCCTTTCAAGGACCCTGTCAGTATGACGGAGTCTGTGTCTGTCCGCAGCAGGTGGGGGGTTGGGAAGGTTGTTTTTGGCAGGGCTTTTTGGTAATTCGAGGGTTTTTTTAAATCAAAGCTGTTAGCATACTGAAAACACAATTCATATTTTACATTGCTCCGTCTCATTCTTTAATAATTACCTTGATTAAAAAAATACATAGGGGCCTCTTTGCTGAAATATTGTTAACTCTGACTGAATACTCATTATTTTGGACTGATCCACCTCTTCCTGTTATACAGGAACTTACCTCAGGAGGTCCATGGAAAGAATAAGCATAAAGGATGGGTTGTATCATAATGAGAGACTGGGTCAGATCTTGCCTAGCAAAGTGGTGACGGTAATAAGAAGATTCATCTGGACTGTTATTGAAGACCTGCAGGAATGGGGAGCGTCGCAGATGGAACATGAACTACACCAGAAAGATGAATGGAAGAGGAATGTCAGGAAGTTGCCAAAACTTCTGCAGCCAAGTCCAGTCTTCCCAAACAGGAAATTCTTTAGAAAAACAGTCTACCCCTTTTTAACTCCTCAGTGTTCTTCCCTTATCAGTCATTTGTAGCACTGGACCAGCCCACCAAATTAAAAAAGCATCTGTTCCTCCCCTCTTGAATCTGATAAATGACAAGATGTTTTATCATCACTCACCCTTGCACACTTTTCCCCACAACCGTGGGAACTGAAGTTCTTACCTGGGGATACAAAGAAAATGATTCTGACAATCTGAAGGAGTTGGGATCATCTTTGTTGTATTGTCCAAATTTCTGACACTGTTCAAAGCAAAATGGATACTTTGGTTACATCTCTCTCTTTTTTTTCTATTTTTTAAAATTTCTTTTAGAATTAACACTTTTTTTTTTTGGAAGCATGTTGTTTTCAAACAGAGCAACCAAGGCATGAACGTGCAGTAACAAGTAATATAAAATTTGCAGGCTAATTTCTTTAAGTCAGTGGTTTCTGTATCTTACTGGAATGAGAACGATGATTCGATCTATATATCTATTTTTATATTTATATTAA
>NW_010409255.1:0-4800 GCF_000710305.1 Buceros rhinoceros silvestris
TTCCCCCAGCCTGGAGCATTGCTGGGGGTTGTTATGACCCAGGTGAAGGACCCGGCACTTGGTCTTATTGAATGTAGGTGCTGAAGGCCAACTCAAGTGCAGCAGAATGTTACAGACACCTCTGTTCAGGCAATTGAAGCAAGGTCTTCACCTTTTTCGGCACTGACTGCATCATTTCAACTGGAAAACACAGTCATTTTTCTTGCTTCTGTAGTTGGTAACCATGTCTGTAGCCTTTGTTTTGGAGTTACAGCCTCAATTCTTTCTTTGCTTTTTGATAATTCTACCACATTAAGCTGTCAATCATTTTGGTGGGCAGGCTTTCACTTCACCTCAAACCAGCAGGAGGTAAGCATCAGTCCTTTCTTTCTGGGTGGGCTTAGGCTTACTCATTTTGGGGTTTTCCTGCATAACTCTCTGGCCCCAAGAGACTGAGACTTGCCAGTCTATGTGTCTGAGTGTCACCAGAGAAAAGGGAAAATGAAAACACATTCTACATATCTTTGAAGAAGTTCATTTTAAAACCAATATTGCCTACACAGGGAGCGTAATGCAAGAGGTGGGTGTAACATGTAGGGACAGATGAATAAAAACTAAGTCAAGTCAGGTGGGTGTGTTAGTCCCAAGCCTTAGACAAACATGAGAGGCTGTTGGAATCCCGTCACCTTTCATGTTGCTACAGCACAGGATCTTTGGGATACTGAAGCCAAGCAGGCACACAGCAAGGTTTGCTCTACTCTAAGAAAATCTAGGGAAACTTTCCAGAAATTTGCTTCATGTCTCTCAACAGGCTTGGAAGGAATATCCAGGAATAACAAGCCCTACAAATACGAAGCACTTAAAACTTTAATGCTTACATAAAACACTCGGAGCCGATTAATTACTTCTTCTTTTACGACAGTAGACCTGTTCTTCATCTCCTCTACATAGAGAAAGCACTTGTGCACCTCCAACACAGCACTAGTTTAGTGCCCTCAATGTGGCAAGGCAAAAGAAATGCTGAAATGTTGTTAGTCATCATTCCCCTTCACCATTTCTCCTGCTGGTATCTTGTTGCAAAGTGTGTCATATACCTTTTTATTGAGGCCTGATGCTCAGCGAATGTGCGTGCGTTAGAACTCTACCTGGGGAGCATGAGCTCATCTTGCAGCAATTTCTGGGTTTAGTTCTAGAGGCCACTTGTTCAGTTCCCAGAGTGTCAGCAGAAATGGTGGCTGTCGAGCTGTTTACACTATCCCAAGCTGTAAAAGCTCTAGCATTTCACCAAGGCAGCAAAGAAGCAGGTCTTTCATTTACCAGATCCCCACAGCTCTGCAAACGAACTCCCTTTCGTGACGTACAAACCAGCGAATGAATAAAACTGAGGAAGCCAATGAGTTTTTGCCTTGTGCCTAGTGAAGCTGTTAAGCGAAATGTGAAATGGTCTCGCAAAGATTTGGGTTAGCAAGTTGTGTTGCGTAGGGGAATTCATAAGCACAACAAGATCTTTTTATCTTGGTAAACTGAGAACTTCACAGAGGTTATAAATCTCTCTTGCTGCTTTAGCTGTGTTTTACTTCGTATTGTGCTCATACTTCAGTGAGGTAACACGGCGGAAAAAAGCTTATGCGGGACTCAGGGAAGGGGATCATCTAGACTTAAGTGAGCATTAGTTTTTGCGGAACATCGCTGCACAAGCAGGTTTTGCAAGCCTAAATCTTTGAGGACTCTAGAAGATGCCTCTACCTGGCTGTGATTTCTGAGCACTTGAAGAACTTGACTCTGAGATAGCTTAAGAAGAAATAAATTATTAAAGGAGGTTCTCTGTATGGATGGGAAGAGTGAGATTCAGATCTCCTGTTTCAAATAAATCATGTGTGGAAAGAGGAGAAGATTAAATAACCCTCACTTCTCGAGACAGCCTCTCTTAAAAGACAGTTCAAGGTGTGCTCGAGATGTGTAATAGCATGAAGAACAGGTTTTCAGTGGTTTTGCTTGTCGATGGTCCTAATTACGATGAACTGTGTTTTAGTTAGAAGCTTCTGCCAAAGCTGCGTGCTTCAACAGTCCTGCAACCTAATGGAGGTAACTCAGCAAGCAGGTTACCCTGGGTAAAAGAGAAACTCAATACTTAAGTTACTGTCAGGTCTTTACAGACCCAAGGCAGTCAGCAGCCAGACTGCAAGGTCCCGCTTCAGCGCTTGCACTAGACAGCAAGGCCGGAAAACCACGATGTACAGAAAGAGGCTGCAAAAGGTGCAGGAGTCTTGCCTGGTTTTCAAACTACTCTTCTGCTCGAGGCCTAAGAACAGAGTTTGGCTTGTCTATAGTTCTTCCTGGGAAACTTCTTCAGAGCAGAAGTCCTACATCATTTGACTTTCTCTGCAACCGACGAACCATATGATCACCCTTCTTTAAAGATGATAACGGACACGTGCCTGGTAGGGAATATGTTTAATTGTTAGTTTACTTTACTGTGTCATTACAGTAAGACATTTTTGGAATGTCCAGAATTGTGGAGGTTTAAGAAATACTTGGTAACTCCTGATCCCTAGAAATACCATCTCCAGGGATCTTGTAAGTGCAATTTTTCAATAGCCATCCATGTGTTATTTAGCGGCATCACACACTGATTTTGCTCTGACACAAATAATCATGCAAACAAAAAGGCAGTGCTGAATCATGCCTCTGGAGCAGAACACCATATTTTCCCAATATACATGAAAAAAAGAGTTTAATTTATTCTGACTTAATCCAGACCTACTCAATTTATGCTACAAGAAAATTTAAGTGAAATATGAAGAAAAGTTGTGGCTGCTTAGCTGAGGAACAGTGACAGCCTACAGAGTTTTCGAGACTTAGATTACTTTTGTCCTTCACAGGTTTCTCCTCATTTCCTCAAGCCTCTAATTAGCCTAAATCCACAACACCGCTCTGTAAAATGGATGTTTGCTCCTTCCCACGCTGCAGCAACAGTGCAGAGAGATGATTTTGGGAAGATGACTTTGCAGCAAGGAAGTTTGAACGTTTCTGGAGGCCTCTCTCTTTCCATCACCTGTGTATCAGATGACCCCCAAGGACATGGAATAAAAGGGGAAAATCTAAGAAAGCCTTGGCCCTTTCCCCTGAACATTAATACCTCCAGGCACTATGAAAGGTTTGCTTGTGTAAATCCAGCAACGAGGCTGTTTCTGCTCAGAGATGAGGTAATCAATTGCTCCACATCCTAGGAGAGGAAGTGAACACAGCCAATACCAACCGGAGTATTTAATTCAGGTGCTTGTTGCTGACTTGTGCTCTGGCCTGGGGAAAGAAGGGACAATTTGGTGACAGCCTGCAGTCACCATCGTCTCAGCAGCAGACATAGTGCAGCAGAGGAGAAGAAACTGTGGGAAATAAAAGGCTAAGGAGAGCTGTGCTAATGGATAGGAAACAGGAGGACTCCACCTCAGTAAGCACAGAAGATATTTTCAAGTCCAGAAAACATAGTCCAGAAAACACTTTGTCCTTGTCCTGTATAAGTGTGGGTTCACGCAGGAGTGTGTTAACAAAATCCACCTTTATTGTCTCCTTAGCTCTATCATGTCTTTCCAAGAATCTCCAACTGAAATTATGAGCCTACCGAGTAAGTTCTATACAGATAGTCGGGCTCTGTCTACGGTCAGACATTAAATGTACGAGGGCCTTGGCTTCTGAGGCCAGCTGCCACAGAGTGGCCTTCACCTAGGTGAATCCAATCTGACCTGCAAACCAGAATGAATGTGTGCAGATCATCTACTAGGTATGATCCCAGTAGCAGTCAAACTCTCGAATTGTGCCATGAATTGGGAGGGCGTTAAATGGTAGAAGTTCCTGCTGTAGAGTACTCCAGTAGCTTAACAATAGAGAAAATTCAATTCCAGCACTGGAGACATTGTTTAATTCAGTAGCATAGACGTGGTCATACAAACTAGTTGTTCAACAAATATATTCAGGTCACATATTTGGGCAAGAAACCTGGATATTTGAGGAGTAGCTACAAACCACTAAGGCTTTCATTAGAGCAAACACGTCACCTCTCACTGTACCAGCCTGCAACAGACTCGGGTTGCTTTAACCTTATATAAAATAACCTTTGTTAATGAACAGTCAAATCAACAGCACGCTGTGACTCAGCTATAAAGAAACGTAGATTAAATTCGAGCTGGGCTGGTTCAAGGAACATACAAAACTAGGTGTTATTTCAAGCAGGAAAACTGTCATGGCTGAGTTGCCCATAGGCTGTGCCAAGTTTGTTCCTCCCCAGGCTATGGAAAGAAAAGTTGGTTGTGGTTGTTGCCACCAAAGAAATCTGTTTTTCCGAGCAACACCTGGCATTCCCAGTAGTAATAATTCTTTGCTTTCGTTTCCTAAACTGCCCAGAAAGACCAACACAATGCCGGGGAAGTATTGGAACCTGACTATGCACGTTCAAAGCTGAGCTTTGAAAGCAGCCAGGGAATGAAATGCCCTAGAAATCTTGGCAATCTTTAGTATCATATAAATAGACCATTCTTCTGGAGCGCAAGGTAATTACACAACAGATCCTCCGCTGGCCTACTTAGCAGCAAATCATCTTTTCTTGTGGTGCTGTGTGGATCTACTCAGGATCTATTGGAAACTACAAAGCCCTGGTAGAAAGACTCTGTGAAGGCACAAATATACTTGAAGTTTGCACTCTTCAGAACAAAGTGCTGTTCCCTGTGGATCTCCCACGGATGCACACAGCTCCAAAGACACCACTCTGAAACACAGAGCAAAAAACTCAGAGCTGCCTCCATTTCCTTGCTCTTCCTCCTTTCC
>NW_010409255.1:4893-34888 GCF_000710305.1 Buceros rhinoceros silvestris
CTACAGATAGGATGTAGTTGTCTGTGTTTAGTAGTCCAACGGCCTTCCTACCTACTTCAGTGAAACTTCGCCCCAGCTGCACTATGAGACTATCGGATAATCCAAGTTGGAGTGGACTTCAAGTCCAGTGCAACATTTTGATCAAAGCAAGGCCAGCGATGAGATCAGGATTTGGAAGTGCATCATTTCTTGTTGACTGTGTCTGGTTCCAGAGGAAGAAGGAACCTGTGGCATGACAGACACCGCAGTTGGACTGTGCTAACCCAAAGGAAATTCCTGCCCAGAATATATTTTCTCAATTTCTCGTATGCAGGGTGTAGATGTCTCAGAGGTCTACAGTTCCTCAGCCCTGCTCATCCAGGGAAGCAAGCAGATGGGGAAGGGATGGCAGCAGTCTCTATTTCAGCTGTCAGCACCCATGCAGAAGAGGGACCTTTCTGTTCAGAGGACTACAGGCACTTTAAGGTGCAGAGGGGAGTTAAAACTAGTTCTTTTCAGATGGTGTTCCAGGATACATTGAT
Organism: Buceros rhinoceros silvestris; assembly: GCF_000710305.1. Classification (NCBI taxonomy): domain Eukaryota; kingdom Metazoa; phylum Chordata; class Aves; order Bucerotiformes; family Bucerotidae; genus Buceros; species Buceros rhinoceros. Next base: position 5,415 of record NW_010409255.1, read on the forward strand.
ACTTCCAAGAGCAGTTTGACCACCCGAGGTGACGATAATTCCCACCCCACTGGACATGACTGATATATCAAGTTTGCCAGGCAATCTGCCCACGTGATCACTCTGTAACTCACTCTGGTCAAAACAAGCTGCGTTGGGTTAAGCAGCAGAGGTTTGGTCAAAACACTTGTTTCACCTGTGATAGGTTAGGGACCCCATAGGAAAACATGTCAGATGGCGAGTCTGAGGAAACAGTAGAGCTAAGGGCGGGAACATCAGCAGAGAGAAGAACGCATACATTCTTCACAGATCTTCACAGTGGCTTTGGAAGAACCAGGGAGCAGTGCTGGATCAAGCATCTCCTTGTAAGAAACAGCAGTGAGCAGCCAACGAAGTAATATCAGGACCCTCTCCGGAGCAGGATTTTTGGGTCCCACGTCACACAGCTGTGACAGAATTTGGAGCTAATCATTAAAACCTACCTGAATATCCTCTTCCTTTTCCGGTTCTATGCAAGATTGTCACCACTGGCAAGGAAATGCCATTTGTCTCTCCTCATTTGCACATAGTGATTTAAGATTTGTCTAGCCAGTCCTTTGCCAGGACTTATGCAGCTGCCTTTGTCAGGATTTTTTCTTATTTTGAATTTCCCAGTCTCCAAAGAAATCACAATGATGATGAAGCAGAAACCTGAGGACCAAGTACACCCCACTTTCAGTCCCTCCTCCTTTGCCCACCGTTAGCCAGCGTGTTGGAGAAAGACGCTGCCGTTTTCTTAAGGAGTTAAACCCACAAGGAATGAATGCTGCTGATTCTGAATCCCTGAACAAGACGTCTGACCATATTATTGCAGTGGCATGACTGGAAACCACAGTGTGGCCTGAAGCCACTTCTGAGGTGGTTCTAGTAGAAATCTGGGGTGTAGGGTGAGGGTGTCAAGGACTGCTGTGGTGGGAAGCTGGGCTAGAACCTTGGACAGGGCCTGCTGTGCTCTTCCCGTTGGAAGGATCCTTCCTGTTCCCACTTCACTCGGCAACACCCAGGGAACCAACGGGAAAGGGAAAGTGAGGTTGTTCAAATTAATCACCCTGAAAACCATGTACTTTATTGGCACTGGCTTTCACAGGCCAGCTGAAGGAAAAATGGTTTTTCCCTTATTTTCATCATTTGAAGGAAAAGGAAAAAAAAAGAAAAAGACCAATACACTGGAAAACAAAATAGTGTCAAATATAATTTACTTTTTCTTTTTTCTTTTTCCTCTCCTCCTCTTCCCTCTCCTCTCCCCTCCCCTTCAATCCCTCCCCTCCTTCCTTCTCCCCTTCTCTCTAATGACTTCAGATACGATTCTTCTAGCAGTAATATATGACTCGACAAATGGTGCAGCTCAGCAAGACGAAGTAATTCAGGTTCAGCTCTGAGCTCAGTGGAGTTACATGACTTTCAGATCAGAACCAGCTCACATCTGGCTGGCTCATAGTGTAAGTTCTAGTGTGCCGGCAATATCCCCACTTCTGAGAGGAAGCAGCGAGAAGTGATGAAAGGTTATTACCACTTTAAGGTTGTCTGGAGGTCTGTGAGACCTGAAACATGTGCTTAAGGACATGTTCTGCAGCACCAGGTCGAGACTTTTTTCATATTTGAAACACTTCAGAGCATTTGAAGTGAGAAGAGAGAAACATAGCAGAAACCAAACGTAAAAAATTAAAGCTATGGGACTTTAAATAATGGGAAGTTTAAGACATGAGGCTAGTCCAATGTTCCAATGTCTCCAAGTTTAGATCTAGGGAGTGGTTTGGGTCAAGCAGGTCACTAAATTATCCCACACCATTCCTAATTCCTAGTGTTTGACTTTTTGTATGCCTACTGGAAACACTTTGAACCTGCTTTTTCATGGATCACTTGAAGACAGTAGTAGTTTGGGAATCTCTGTGCTTTTGGCAGACATGTCAAACCCAGACAGCCGTGGAAAGTGACTATTCCAACTCTTGGCAGAAGAGGGAAAAAAGGAGCGTTGGTCAGAATTACATAAAAACCACTGAAGTCTTGTCCCTCCCACTGCTGTAGTAAATCAATATTTTAATCCCATTATAAGAGTGGAGACTATGAGAAAATAAAATAAAATACTCTGCTGCCTCCTTGAACTGTTTCCAGCACAATCAAAAGGATGATATTCCAAAATTCTAAGTGGGAATCCACTTAGTTGGGGGGTTTCTTTCTGTTCAAATAAAGCATCTCCTTCAAAGACTCTTTAACTGAGCGATCAAAACCCCTTTCTGACACTCTTCTACAGACTTTAAATAGAGCCTGTTTCACATGATTTCTTCTTTATTTTTATTAGCCTCTTGAACATTGAATTAACCACAGCTACACCTTCAGTTTAACGGCCTGAGGGTCGGTAAGTCCTGCAGGCCAGGTCTGGATCACCGGCCATCGAATGCCATCAAATGACGTGCCTAGCCTGCTCCTGGACAAGGCATGTAAATCCCATGGGATGAAGACAATTGGAGTTTCTGTGCAAGCTGTCCCCTGTGTGCCTCTGTAGAGATCATGTCATAGGCTCCATGTGCAAGGTGACATAACCCACAGACACATGATCAGCTGCAACTGGTGTTTAAAAAACATTTCACCTTGCTGTTATGGGTGGCTTAAAACAGACCAGCCAAAGATCCCTTTAAGTTTATCTTTCACTACCCTTCAGGTGTATAATGCTCTGTCTTTAGAGGTCTAGATAAAGTGATTGAAGTCCCAATTTATGGGGCTATAAAAACAGCCTGTGTGATATTATGGCTAAACTTTGATGGAGAGGTGAAATAAGTTTAACAATCTAAACAAGCTTTCAGTCAGAATCAAACACATCAGGCTCCAGAGCAGCCCAATAAGTGGATCCCCTGGAACAGAAATGCCATCGTCCATCACAGTGATTTCCAACCAGGTCTGAAGAAAGAAACTTTTCAAAACTTCTGTAGAAAAGTTTGTAGTTCTTTGCACACCTCCTTTCTGAGCCGGAGCAATGGTATTGACACTCCTCAACTGGTAAAGCTGACAGACTTACACCTAATTAGGTTATATGTGTTTTACTTAAGCTTCACTTGCTGCTGCAAGACCTGGAATCAAGAGACAGTGAGACTGGGCAACAGCAAACATTGATGAAGAGCCCCAGAACTTGCCTTCATTCTTCTGGGTTTTGAAGCAATGAAAGTCTAATAGATGCACCACAGAACCTCAGAACTTTCAAGCCTCTCTAACGTGCCGGCTGGGTGTGAAGCAATAGCCTCAGTGGATCTAAAATATTACCAAGGGCCTACACAGGATCAGTCACATTGAGTCTCTCATCATTCCAGTCACTAGAGCACAGAATGTGGTTCAGCTGAACAAAAGTAGGAACTTGTTGCCATAGTTGGCTGTCTGAAGCCAGGTTGGTCTCCTAAGCTCCCTCTAGAGCCAACAGGTAGAAATAGGCATCTTCAGAAGTTCCACCTTGTCCTCAGGCACTTGAAATGAATTGTTCACAGGAGGAATGTTCCTCTCTGTTGACAACAGAGACGGTTACGTGACTGGCTTCCAGGTAAAACCATGGTGAGAGATCTCAATGTAGACAAGATGAATCCTATCCTTTATTTTTTCTCTCAGTGGTCCTTGCTTCATAAAAAATTCTGACAGAAAAAGGCAGGAGGGTTCATCTAAAGAACGAAAAATGTTTGGATAAATGCAGAAAGATTTCCTTACTATCATTTCTTTGTTTATTTGTTTTCTTGACAGAAAGACAATACTCATGGGCCTCTGCAGCAGGATTCCGGTCAGGAGAAGCCTGATGCCAGTTGGTCCAGTACAGAAAGGACCTCCAGATGTTGGTATTTAAAGGCATCGTGACTCATGAGCAGTCAAAAGAGTCACACAAAACTACCTTCTTGGGCTTCTTCTCTCAGTCAGGGTCTCTCAAACAATAATATAGTATGAATCAAATCGAAAATACACGCTCACACATCTTGCTTTCTCAGCAGAAGGCAAATCCTCCACACCAAGCCCCACACCACTAAGGGTAACCTGGAAACACGCTAAAGGCTGTCAGCAGCTCACGAAGGTCAACAATTTCCTACCAGAGCCTGCCAGGAGTTTCTTTCTCATTGAAATTTGGGACCGCTGTGCTGAGAGGTTGCTTAGAAGGGCAAAAGAAGGGGAAGGACAAGATTTCATCCCCTTCTTCACCAACACAACATCCTGCTGCTGTCGCAGCCTCCTACCTCCTTGCGTCATTGTCTGCGCACACACAAACACCGCCTGCGAGCCGTGTCCCGAGCCCCACCCCGAGCGTCAGCTCCTGGCACTGGTGCCTCGTACTGTATTTCTCTTTTTTTTCCTTTCCCCTCCCATGTTTTGAAAGCCCACAGATGAATGTTTTGCTGGCAGGGAGAGAGTGACTCCAAACTGGTGTGGTGATCGCCGCGCCAAATTGGTGATACCATTAACGCACCGTGAATCACTTCTTATTGTGCTCACAGAAGCGGCTTTCCGAGCTGACAGACAGGGTAAGACCTGGGCTTACCCCAGGCTACCGACAAACACTCTCTTATATTACACACTCCTGCCGGCTCCATACCCTCTGCTGGCCCTTGTGGGTTTGGGAATCTATGAGATTTTTTGTTTTGCAGGAACTGAAAACTTGAGACTATTGCTAAATTGGTCCATGAGTGAGCACGCCGTAGGGACACAGTATCCTAGGGAACAGCCCTAGGCACTGATTTCACCTAAAGCAGAGGAGCCGGTTTGTTCCTCGGACCCTTTTGTGCCACTAACTCTCTCATTCTGCTTCACATTTTCCTTTCGCTCCTACCCACAGTGAAAGGGACCTCCCCCTCCTTAATCATCCACCTCTTTTCTTCAGGGTTATCTTTCTAGCACATGTATAGCTCTGTAATTTAGAGCTTTCTGACTGACACTGTCCTCTCTGAGGGCTGAAACATGAGGTCAGTCCAAGTCAATGGGAGTTTCCTCCAGCAAAAAAGGTGGAAAAAATTTTAAAAAGTAAAAATTTACCTGGTGCCTACGGAAGTCCCACTTTCAAAGAACCCAAGTTAATTTTAGTGGTGTCTGAATTGACCCTTTATAAAATCTTGTCACAGGTTTTCCTGTGGAGCATTATTCCATTGGAAAACACCAACTGAGTGAGAGTTAAGTATTCTGTGGAAATGTGTTGGTTTTGGTGGAGCATTGGCAGTATATGAAACTTTTCGAAATGTTTCCAGCTCCCAGCTGTCCTGTCACCTCACCCATCTGATGCTTCCCTTGGAGCTGGCTTGCAATTTCAGAGTAACATGATGCATGCAAGCTGAGTGGAGAAGCAGGGCATGTGGGGAGGTGGTTAGGCCACCTGGGAAGCTCTTCGATCTTCTACCCTTGCTGCTCTTTAGTGACATCTAGGTGTGCAATCTCAGCTCAGAAGCTCTTGAGGAGCAGCTCTCATTCTCAAAGAACCAAGCCTGGATCATGTTTAGAGTTTTGGACTCTGCCAGTAAGACGTGATGCCATCTTCTTGCCTGCTCCTGTAAGTGTTAAACTCAGTGGTGTAGGGATTGCAAGTTCCTGGACAACAGTAACCACCACTAGCTCTCTCAGGAAGAGTTCCCTGCTGCCAGATACTGTCATGTTGACCTCACCGTTATTGTCAAAGCCAAGGTCAGGTAAAAGACAGTGCTGTAGAAATGTTAAAATATCTGCTTACTTCCTTTCCGCTTCTCTGCTGAGCAGCCTTTTTTTGAAACCTACTTGGTTCATACATTGTAGAGCTTTAAGATATCATCTTAGCACACTGCCCTCGTGCGCTAGGAAATGATGAATGATTTTCTGAGAAGGTTGTGCTGGACAAAAGCATCATGCTTTGATTCAGATGTAGAAATGCAAGAGGATAGATACTGTTTGTGCTGTTGAACCAGATTTCTGAGATTCCAAACAAATTGCTACGGATATGCTTCAGCAGTATAGAAAAGACTGCTCCTTCGGTATGATTTTAAGAACGTATACTAACAAGGAAGGAATTTTCTGTTTCCATGTCGGTTGGCCAGGTGTTCTACACTAATGTTTATTTCACCCATAAGTGTCTTTTACTGATGACCACTGGAGAGTGATATCAAATCTGCAAAACATTTGCCCAGCCTCCTGTAACAGTTCTTTCTTATTTCTAACATTTTGTAAATGCTAAGATCAGAAGGGATCATTATGGCCCTATTTAATCTGATATCCTGAATTAAAGAGGGGAATTTATTTTACGCCAATTTTTCCAACATGTTTTGCAGAGGATGAACAGTATGAAAACTGTCGGACTACCTTTGTCTCCAGATATTTCCAGTCCCATAAACTTGCACAGCTTTTTGGATGCTTTTTCAGCCTGACTTAACCCCTAAACTTACACAACATTTACTGGAGTTGAAAAGTGTACCTGAACAGATGAAGCCAGCACATGGTATGGAACGGTGCTCACATCTCAGCATCATAAAATCAAAGTAAGAGGGCATAGCAGGTTAATCAGGGGCACATCCACTCTGTATCCTGATGCTAAGCAGAGTCAGCTGAAGGCTCAATTTCCCTTAATGCTTCTCATGCTGGTCTTCCTCAGAAGCATGAATTTCAGTGTAGTTGTCTTTATCCGCTGGAAGAGACAGACATCATCTCTCCTGCAATATAATTCCTGTGAAACGCTGTCTTTGCTCCAGTTGTTGAGACACACAGTAAATGCTGGAGCCGTGCCGCTCCTCCACACTATCTGTCTTGGTTTTTACTGCTAATCCATCGCAGACACAGTGACTACTCTCATGACCTCCCACACAGAGGACAAGCAAGCAATACTCCCATCTGTCAACTGTACTCAGGAGGTGGCACGTCTCTACGCTCGTGCATCTGTATGAGTCTAGAGATGTCTGGAATATGTGTGAGCATCTGATACTCTGGTAAGAGTCTGAAGGGTTTTGCACTACATTTTAGGTGATTTATTGCACTTTAGCACATTCATAAAATACATCGTGTTAACCATATGCATAAAAATAATATATAGGTTACCACAAAATCTTTATGACCTCAACCAGATCTGTCTTGGAATGTCGTCTTGAATGTTTCACTCCTGCAGGTGAAAAAACATATTATTTCAACTGAGCGTAGGGTAAGTTGTTCAGTCAAGACAACAATATTGTGGAGAGAGCCGTTACCTTGGTAGCACTTTGCCAATTTAAGTACTAATGAGCGTGGTTGACTCCTGCCCTACATCCAGCATAAGGTGTCGGTGACTACTGTGTCTCCAGGCTGCATTCCTCAGCTGTCTTATTCTCCTGCTGTTTGCAGACAGTGCAGAGTCAAGAATTACATGGATACACTGCACCTTCACAGCACCCCTCGAAGTTAGTAGAGATGTCTCATAAGGAATGTTTTGGAGATACTGGTAAAAGTGAGAAGGCTACGCATGTGGCAGGAGACAGGTTGGATATCTAATAACAGGGTAGAATTCGGATGGGATTTATCTTTGGTTCTGCCACTAATTCACTGTTGTAACCTTGGCCCTAGATTCTGGCCAACTAACTCTAGATGTCAGCTGAGGTGGTTAGTCATGGCCAGCTCCCCCTACAGTATGTGGAGACACGTACTTACAGAGGAGATGCAACAACACCTGTAGGGACCCAAGAAGAAAGAAGCCTCTACAGGTGCTTTAGACTGCACATTTGAGAGGGGAACTATCTCACTGCAGCTTAGGAGGGGTGGAATTTCTCTCCGCTGATGCTATGAATGTCACCCCAGCTCACTGCAGTGTTGATAATCGCATCTAAGCCAATCACTTCAGGTCCCATGTATCATCAGAGAATTTATCATCATGGAATTTATCACCATTTGATGTAAATGTCTGGGATACTGTTTTAATGAGGACACTGGGAGTCCAATTTACTTTTAGGCTTTGTTAATACATATTAAATTGTATAAAGATAGAATCACTCTGTGTTTAAACTGCTGTGAACAAATAATAGCACTGAAAATGGTTAATCCTCTGAGGGAGCAGGGTGGTGCTGGAAGATATAAAAGCAAGAGGAAGATCTCAAGTTTTGGTTGATTAGCTCAATGAACTTGGTTACATCAAGTAGTGGAAATTGGTACTGGACAAGAACTCTCTTGGGGCGTTTACAGGCACAATGCATGAAAATATTAATGTAAATCCTTACAGCCAAGTAATGATGTTAGTAAAGCACTAAAATAATAGATAATAGTTAGGATAAATATCTAAAGTAATATACCTAAGGTAACAGACCCTACCTCACTGCTAGACCTTTTCTGGTGGTATAATTCTGGTGATATCTGCTGGCTCGAAGGATACAGTCACTGGAATTGTTGCACTGTTCGAAGTGTGAGTGGCTGAGGAAAGCAGGGCCAGCGGTGCTTGGCAAGGCGAGATCCATCAGGCAACACCAAGTATCTTTTTTCAGGGATTCCTCTCCAGGAGGTAGATGACCCCAGATAAAAAGAAAGAGGTAGGAATGAGGACAATCCTCGCCATGGCCTCTACTGATAGGTTTGCTGCTTTATAGGACATAAGGAAGGCTTTGTCAGCAAAATATTAATCATATAGCACTACACTAAGGGAAAAAGAATGAGGATGTTACACTCTGAATGTCTGAACTGAAAAAAAATCTTTCCCTTCGATCAAATGAGAAGCTCAGCAAGGAAACTGTTTACCATTAATTAATGGCCCAGTTTTCCAGTCATCACCCTAATTAGCATTTTTTCTCATTAAACCTTTGTCTCACTAAGTCTCAAGTTACAGCGGACCTAAATTAAAATGTTCATGGAAGCCCAGACATTCTGCAGCTGGAATGGAGCAGCATTTTGTTCAGACATGACAAAGAAAAGGAGTCTCTTAATTTTATTTTTTTCCCTTGTGCAAAAGAGGACATTTGGAGGCTGCTCAGGGCAGTGGTGGAGTCCCCATCTCTGTAGGGATTTAAAAGATGTGTCGATGTGGTCCTGAGGGACGTGGTTTAGTGGTGGATTTGGCTGGGGTGGAAATCTTAAAGGTCTTTTCCAACCTAAATTCTATAAATATCATTTTGGATTCTAGCCAAGTAGAACACATGTCTGATAAGTGAGGACTTGGGGACACTGGCTTTCATTCTTTTTTCGTCCTTTTAATTCGTCGTGGTAAGAGTGGGGATGGTGAAGGGGGTTTTTCTTTTTCCTCCTGATGTTTTGTTCTCAAACCTATTGAAATCCAAGGTGCACCTGGTGGCAGGGCAGGAGGGAGGAAAAGTCCTTTCTAATTGCATCATCCAAAGCTGCCTCTTCCCCCAGGGCTGACGCCCTCCACCATAGCCACCACCACTAGATTTTACACCCAGTGAGATGGTTCTTGTCTCCTTAAGTCCACCTCAGGTGTCTTGTCTGAACACGTATTAGAGTCAAAGAGGAAAAAATGAAGGTGATTCTTTCCATCTAATTTAAGGAGGCCCCATCTCCTCATACATCTGTATCCTCCTCCTCCAGTAGGGACTGAGAGATCTAAGCTAACTTATAGGTATTTAAAATTACGAGGTATTTGTCTTTTAGATTTGACTTCCTGAGGCTTTGTTTTAATGCTTTGAGAGCTGGAAAAAAAAAAAAAAAAGAAGTTTAAAACTAGTTTGTTTTTTGTTTCCCTTTAAAAAGAAGTGATTTTCCCATTTAATGACTAATTTCTTGAAACTGGAACTGCAAGAAAAAGGTCAAATACTGTGAAGATTGGCAAAACTACTTTATCAACCTATTACATCATCTCTTCCTTCATAAATAAGGACAGATGTCTTGTATTTCACTAGGCTTTTGATGATCAAAGCTGAACACAGTCTTTTATTAATTCATTGTTGGGTTCAGTTTATGTCATTTCTTCATGATGGTGCAGTTATTATTTTTTGAGAGCGCGATACTTTTTTTTCCCCTTAATTTTGAGGATATGGGAGAGGTGACTGAAAAACTATTTTTCTTTTCTTTTTAATGGCTGTTTTTCCCAAAACGAAAAGGAGATCATCAGGGTTTTAATTAGTTAATGTCCGAGACAAACATCTACCAAACTAAGGTGAGATTTATTATAATACGGCACTGAGTATTTCCCAGTTTAAAAATAACCTCAATGTCTAAATCTGTCATTCAAGAGCAGATTTATTTTGCACACTATGTGGACAGGGCAGAGGCTGTAGTTCTGGCTATGATTCACGACCAGATTTTTTTTCTTAGCTTCTCTCCCACATTAAGCTTGAACATTGTCTTTGAGACTCACAAAATTTATGTTTTTCTATATTAAAATTGCTGTAGAAAGATTTAGTTTTTAATTATTTGTAGGGATATGGAATTTCTCACTGCTAAATTAAAATAAAAACAAACATACCTTGGTGGCGTGCAGGATGCTGGAGAGGCCAACGCTGCATGTGAAGGAGTTACCCATAGAAATCTAAGTCTAAAGCATGAGCTGCATTCTGCAGAGATTTTGGGCTTAGCCTTGAATTGCAGTGGAGACAGAAAATGCCTCATTTTCTAAACGTTTAATGATGAGTCTGATGAAATAGGCACTGTTGTTAGATTCATATTATCAGACATCTCTATCTACATCTATATATCTATAATTATGGATATGTATGTGTACGCTGTCGATGCAAATACATAAAATCACACATACATTAGAAGTTACGTATTCATAAACTCCTCACAAAAGGCAGATGATGTCTGGCTCACAGTGAGTGGCTAATGGACATGTCGAGAATGATAAACTGCCCCAACAATGTACCAAACCAACCCACCGCCCTCTATGACAGGCTCAAAGAAGTAGTAGATAGTATACACGTGCCTTCAACAGAGGCTTTAAGATGGGTGGTGGCACACTAAATCTGGGGAATTACGATCAGGACAGAGGAAACGAAGCTGTCAATCTTTTGTTGTGGAAATGGAGCGATCAGACTACATTTTAAGCAGGGCGTGGAACCTGACTCTTACCTAGTCTTTATTTTCTTAGGTCACTGATCTCCTCTGTAGGGCCCTCAGGCAGAGCGGGGGAAGGATCTCACAGCTACTGAGGTGACCTGTTAAGCCCTGATCCCATAGTGAGATGTGTCCCCAGCTTCAGAGGTGTGCACAGCCTGTTCTGCGGTCCAGGCACCAGACACACCTTGTTGGAAGGTTATAGATGAAAGCAAGTGAGAGCAACCATGAGTCTAAATCACAAAGGCACCAGATGTAGCCCAAATAATGAGAGATTAAGATGTGGGAAACGCTTTATAAATCTCAGACTTATTGCGTAAGAAGGTAAAGAATTCACCACAGTGTTTCAGCTTCAGGACTTAAAAGAAACCCAGGGATCTTTAAGTTGTAAAATTTTTTCTGCTGATTTTAAGGAGGAACTGACCTGAGCTTGGGGTCATAGCAGCAAAAATATTTCTGTCTCCTTCAGACTTCTCGTCTATGTGTCATTGTTTAGACAAGGCTTGTGTGACCACAGCCATGCAATGACTTCAGGCCATCCTGTGATCACCTATGTGAGGGCAGATCTAAAATTCCTTATCAAATTCTCCTCATCTTCATTTGGGGAAAACAAACAGAAATTTTGCTTCAGGGTTTATCCTGTCTGACCATCGTGAGGTCGACTGAGGGACTCAGGCTGTTGGACTTGATTTTTAGGAGACAGCAGCCAAGCATGATAGTCGAGAACAGCCAAGCTGAAAAACCAGAGAAGCCAAGCGATGATTCAGTCCCAAGTGTAAGACGGAAGAGTGGGAAGCCACAGTGCCTACACTGCACATACAAACAAGACAACAATCCCACAAGGCAAAAACAAAGTCAGGTGGGCTGGTAAGGGCAAAAAGAAAAAAAAAAAGGTGTCAGAACTAAGACAGGCGGGTGAGAACAAGCCACGGAAATGTGGCCGCAGCCAAGTTGCTTTCTGAGCAGCCAAAAGCAACTGGTGTGACTCCTTCTTATCCCAGATGGGTGGAGAAACCACAACTTGGTTTGTGGTCCTGTCCCAAGTCTTCTGGGGAACGGACTGTGGTCAGCTCTAACTAGAGTGGCCAAGGAAAGAAGAAGAATGGTGAGGGAGATGTTCATGCATTTACCAGGGGTCAGGTGGGGTTGGAAATATTCCCTTTTTTACTAATTAGTGGGCAAGTCCATGAAGGTACCTAGATTTGAGTCCTCAAAGGTAAGAAAGTTTCTTACTCCCTTTGAAGAGCAGGTACCACATGAGACCTTCAAAGGCTCAGCTGTACGATTAAAGCTCCCAAAGGCGGTTTTCACTGAACTCAGCAGCAAACATCATTGCACAAAACTGGCATCCAGAACTGACACAACACAGGGCTTTGAAATGCTGGGAATCCTCTAGTGTTGAGACCAAAAGAGACCAAAAAACAGAGAAACTCATGACATTAGCATTTTCCAGCATCTCTCTTGTTTTATCAGTTGACATCCTGTGGGAACATCATGAATCCTAGGTTGTATTCCGGAGGGAAAGGGGTGAATGAAATGTTTCTCTTGCAATCCGAATAAAACAGAGCCCCTAAATGTTATTCAACAGCAGCAAACTCACATCATACAAACACTTTAGTAGTCCAGCCCAGTCTCCCACACATGGTATAAAATGCACCCTTGACCCTTTTTCTCCTGGTCCTCTGCACCAGGCCTGTGCTCTGTACCTTGCACACAAGGCTGTGATGTTGCTGCGGTTACTGGATCCCACGCATCAGCCCCAGCCTGTTGCTCTGATGCAAAATCCAGCCTCTGACATCATCTCTTGTGGGAAATCTTGCCATGCGCAGTGCCAGCCACGGTCCTGTGCTGCAGTGGGGGGTTGTGCTACCTTCCCACCCAAAGCTCTCCACTCCGAGATGAGCCCTCTGACCTCAAAGCTCTTGGTATATGTGTATGATTCTGTACAATACCGCCTTCCCACACCAAAGATTCCAGCTTAACAAGCTTGGTCTTTTCTCTTTCACTACAGACACCTCCCTTTTTCAATTCAGTGTTTGAACAACATCTATCGTAGCAGGAGTCTGCCTCCTACAAAGGTGATCAATAAGTATTTGTACAGTGATAGTAACGGACCATTAACCGCTTTCCCTTCACTCAGCTCCGGGAGAAGCTGTAACAAGCTGTTCTTTGCTCTATTTTGAGACAAGGGAAAAAAAATCATACCACTTTTGCCTTCTGTGAATATATGTACATTTTATATTTTGCTCTGCCGTGTTCCAAACACCACTGGCTCTTGGCGACTGAAGGGAAACCTGGTGCTGCCAGAAATTTTACTCTGATGTCTAGTTTCCATGTTTTTTCAGGGAATATCATGCCAAGCCCTCACTGCTATTGTCTTTTCAACAGGAGGGATATGCCAGTGCTTTCCCAGCCTTTCAAGGCCGTTTTATAGATGATACGTATAGATGAACGTTTCATGATGTTGCATCCTGCGCCCTTCCTTGTTATTTTCCGCAACGGTTTTGTCAACACCATTTGCTGGAATTTCCAAACAAGTTATCCAATGGACATTGCTCTGTGAGTCATTCAAGGTTCTTCTTACACTGGGATGTCTTTCCTCTGAGCAAAAGACTGCAAATAGTGTCCACTATTTCTCCTTTGTACATGCTGATGAAAGAATAGGGGGCAAAGCAGAAGCGGACATTAATGGCTATGACATCCATGCTGTGACTCAATGCTATACAGATTTTTTTCGTGACTGGGAGTGGGATGCTAAAACATGCTGTTCAGTGCTCTTGTATGGGTAATGATTCAACAGCCAGAGAGAAAACTGCAAAACAGCTGCTTTAGGGTATTCAGGTGTGTCCTAAGCAGGGCCAGTTATTGTTTTCTAGGTGGTGAGAAAAAGGCCATCAAACTCCTTTGCATCACCCTAGGTGTGCCCTGGAGAAGGTTATGTGCAGGGTCACATGGAAGCACCACTTCAGCTCTGTGTAAGAGTGTCTCAGGGCATCCTGCGGTGAAGATGGCAGCTCTGCAGGAGACAGCTTGGGAAAAGCCAAGCAAAAAGCCCTAGTTCACCACCCACAAGTGCTGCTAAACAAGGTTTGACCAACACTTGCACTCTGTGGAAAAGCAAATATGTTTGTGACACTACGTGCTAGCAGGTGATTCAGACTGTGGCCTGTGACTTCATGTCAGAGCCTGGAAAAAAGATAAGAGACTCATTGTGTTCACTCAAGCCAGTGAACAGAATCTCAGTGTGGCTTCAGGTACTCACCTATTCCCACTGTATACAGGAGGGAGGTAGGAAAGAGGTAGAAATAAGGGAAGTCACCCCATCAAATCCTATACTGCAAGAGATACTTCCTGCCTTGACTGGAGTCACTGGATCACCTCCGGCCTGGCACTTCTGCTAATTATTCTGCCTCCTCTCACTCTGCCCTCCAGACCCTGCTCCTGCCAGCTCACAGTCTGCCTCACAGTTCAGGATAAACACAACCTGCGCGCACGGTTCTCAAACAAGCTGACTTCTCAAAGCACTGAAGCTCCGGGAAATGAACCATCAACCATCAACCCATGCTATTTCTTTCAGCATCTACTGGTAAGATCCTCTGCGCCCACAGACAGAGGTGCACACACACACCCCACACCAACCACAACAACTCTCCACCCACCCAACGGACTTGAAAGCCCCATTTTGTGTCTATGTTGTAGGTGGGAGCCAGCTACTCTTTACCTTCAGAGTCAGGAAGAGCCCTCACTGCTTCCTGGAATAATAAACAGGCAGTGCAGCACTGTGAGTTTTCACCCAATTAATGAATCTCTGAGCCAATCTATTGTCCAGAGGATAATCATTACTGATTCGTGGAGTCACAGAATGGCAGAATATCCTCGGCCTTACATAGCAGCTAGTAGGTCCTACACTTCACATGGGCCCTTTGAGAAGGTATATTTCCGTACTTCAACTTCATGATGAAGCCCTTATATGATCTGCAGTGGAGATGCCATGCAAGGGACATCAAAACTTGAGAGTCCTCTTCTTTGGCCTGTCACCTAGCACGGTTCTGGAGATACCCATCAGGGGGAAATAAGTGTAAACTCCGGTTTGGGTTTTATGTTCTTCCTGGTCTTTCCATCTGCATGAGACCTGTCACAGAGAGCATATGAACTGAGAGAGTGCAGGCGTGAACAGGAGCTCTGGTTACACTTCCTTTAACTCCCAAAGTTGCTTATTCAGTTTTCATCATGTCGACGTTGATGAACAGGCGGTGCCCTGAAATTTCATGGCTTTGCTCACACTCTCTTTCAGAACAAAGCAGGTGTAACCTGAGATTTCTGAATTGCCTTTGAAACAGGAATTCTGGATCCTATCTCATCTGTAACCTCCAATTTCAACAGCACCCATCTTCCTTGTCACCTACTTTGCACCTAGAGACCTTCTGGGTGCAGGATACCAGTTCTGCTCTTATAGAAAACATGACATGGAGGGGATGGTCTGTTAGGTGTTAGCTTTAGGCATATATGTTATGAACAAATGAGACAGGGACTAACACCAGCTGACAGACTGTGGGTATAGCAGGAAGACCCCCCTCATCCCTCTTACACACCCCCTCCAGCCTCTTCAGTGCTGCTTTATTGGGTGCAAAATGTCTCTTGGCTGATACTGCATGGGGTTACACCAGTTAAGACTTATGTCACAACCGGGAGTGGGAAATCGACAGAGAGAGAAGGAAGGAAAATTCAGGACTGTCCTGAGTGAGGACACAGTCTAACAGAAAGTTGTGGGGACGGGGGGAGATCTCTTTCAGGCTCCCTACAAGTGGGTTTGTCTAGTGGCCTGCAAAAGAGAGGAGGTTGCACCCAGCTAAGACTTGAAGGACGGCAGAAGCAACAGGTTTTTTTACTGCAGTATGTAGACCAGGCTCCCTTCCTAGTGCGTGTCTAGGGAAAAGAAGAGAAAGAAAACAATCCTTGGCTTCCTCTGACCCCATCTGTAGCTGGACAGATGTGCAGCAAGACAAGAAAACCTGGTGGTCTGGAGGCGTGGTGGAAGAAGAAGGGAAGAAGAGGGACTGGAGAAGTCCAGTTATGTGACAGATGTGAAAGGTGAGAATGTGGAAAACTAAAACTTTAACAGCAAGGGGTTAGTGATGGAGGTAATGACAATGAGGATGTGAAAACAAGGGGTTTATCTAATTACATGTGTGCATTGGAGCATTTCCTTCATCAGAAATACAGCAAGATCAGACTGGAGATTTCTTCCAGGGTCAGTCGGACCATCAGCTCAACACGTGCTAGTCCTGATACCTGATGAAATCCGTTCCTGAGTGTTTTCAAGAGTTTTTTTCCTCAGTGTCCCCTACGACTTATCTAAAATTCTCTACAAATCTGTGGCACCTCTCCTGACAGTTGATGCTTTTCCAAAGGCTCGCGAGATCTCGTGTCTGTCTCCAATACCTGCTGAAGAGAAGATCTTGAAGATGTGAGTGTAGTTACCTCAAAGACTGAACAGACAACGGTATTAACAAGACCTCACTCATCTACAGCTACACACGTCAAATACACATGTATATTATATGCACTTTATTTATGCTGTTATGATTTTTTTATCAGGGATATGGCAGCAAAATGCTGCAATATTTGGGATGTGCCAGGGCTGATAGACTTGGTTATTTTGCTAGAATCCCCCCTGTTTTGGCTCTCTATTTCTAAAGTTACATGCCAGTGGGCAGCTACTGACACTGTATTGCGGTGCCCTGATAATGCAAATCATCCTTCTGTTCACTAAGGAGTCTAGCGCACCTTACTCAGTGCTGCGGTAGCTGAGGAGAGAGTTCCCAGCAATATCGCGACACCAGTAAGTGTATTCATGCTCTAAAGAGAGAATCCATGGACTGAGAAAGGGGACGGGGGATTGAAGGGCTTGGGGAAGTTTTAGAAGTAAAAAAGAACCGAATTTTTTCAGTTTGCAGGTTGGTGACACTGCATTTTCTGGGTTAGAGAGCTCTGTAAGGGACACTTGGAATAGGAGAAGGGGGACATCTGACACCCTTGGTCTCCTTTGCGTGTCAGGTCACCCTGGTCTGGGGTGGCTGGTGGGTTCAAGCTCTCTTTTCTAGGAACAAGCTGGATCATGAGCATTCAGCAGGCTAAAGTTAGGTGGCATGAACCCTGACCTTAGCCTCATGGCCCCACAATCTCCATCCTGTTAAGTGAGGATGGAAACCTGCCCTTCTCTGGTTGCGCTGTTTGGACTTTTCTAGGCTCCCTCACTGCAGCAGCCGCAAGCCCCAGTCGCACCTACCACAGGAGTTTTGCTGCTCTGCAGACTCGAGGGAGTTTTCCTTAGCAACAGCAGCTCTTTCCATTTCTCTTCCAAGGACCTCAGCTTGCCCCGGCGAACAAAACCAGGCTACTGCCTACGTGAGGGCAGTAGACGGAATCGTATCCATTTCACTTTCTGGTAAGCTGAGTAGGGAGGAGAGGCCTCAGATGAACCCTGCTGACCTCAGATGAACCTCCGTCAACTTTCCTCCCCTTGCCATGTGCTCTGACTAGTTATTTGCAAACTCCCAGAGGCCCCATCTCGCTGCATCCCACTCCTCTTCCCAAAATCCTCCTCATCGACAGCTTTACCTTGGCAGCAGAGGGCACTGCCCCCTTCTTTATTTTTTCCACACTCATCCCCTCCCTCACGCTCCTCCAAGGGCTGCAATTACGCTCTCGGTAAGTGGTGCTGTCTGTCTGCAAGCTTCTCAGAGTTTGATTTGTCTTGGCTCCCAGCTCTGACATGCCTGGGAAGGGCAAGGAAAGGAAATGGGTGGGAGCTCCCATCTAACCACTAACTTGTCCTCCCCCCCATTTTTCTTTTCTCCCCATCCCCTTCTCTCCCCCGATCCAACCAGAGGAAGGATCATGCTGCATCACTTAGAAAGAATTACTCTGAAAGTTTGGTTTGGAAATACACTTTTTTTTCTCTTTCAAATGAAACAACGCTGCGAGTCTCTCCAATTTCCATGTGCTCACGACCAAGCGGGTTGTTATTATGAAAGGCAGAGGTTGTATGTGTGCGTGCCTGCCATGCGTGCTTGCTCGCTCACATGTGCTGGTGTGTGGGCGTGTAGTAAAGTAGTGTTTGTGAGCAGGCTGGAACTACACCACCGCTTCTAAATGTCCATGCGTTTTATTTGCTGTTCTTGATGTTTTCAGTGTAGCGTAGTCCTTCATGGTTTTAAAATTAACCTCTTTTGCTGCCCTTCTCCTGATCTATTTATTTTCTAGGCTTTTTAAGTTACAGACCTATCCTGACAAGTGCTGATCCCCAAGGACTGACAAACACACATTTGAGGTGTGAGGAATGGAGAGGACTCAGGCAAAGGGGGCTTATAAGAACAATGGGGACAACATTTTCAGCAGAGCCTGTTCTGAGAGGACAAGAGGTGTTGGTTTTAAATGAAAAGAGGGACATGCCGACTAGAGAGAAGGAAGAGATTATTGACACTGAGGGTGGTGAGACCCTGTCCCAGGTTGCCCAGAGAGGTGGCAGAAGCCCCATCCCTGGCACCGTCCCAGGTCAGGTTGGCCCTTGGGGCTCTGAGCCCCCTGCTCTGGGTGCAGATGTCCCTGCTCCCTGCAGGGGGGTTGGACCAGGTGAGCTTTGAGGGTCCCTTCCATGCCAAATCATTCTGTGATTCTATGGGTTTGTTCCTCCAGCATGCAGCTGGATCTCACATTTGCATTGCACAGTGATAGAACCTCTCTCCCATTTCACCACACTCCCGTAATGAAACCTGCTGAGTCTTTAACCTGCCTTATGCTTGCTGGGGAGTTTCTGACACTGTGTTTTGATGACAAAGAAAGTTGATGGCACAGCTGTAGCTTTGCCTCTGAACAGGATCCCTCGCTTCCATGTGGTGCCGTGGATCAGAGCTGTACCTGGGCATGAGCCACAGCAGTTTCACAGTGAAACAGAGCATGAAAGGTTACACGGCAGTGTGAGATAGCTATAGCTATTGCACACTTCCAAAAAAAAAAAAGGTCTTCAGGGTATTGTGCTTGTGCCATCAATTGCAGCACTGATGGACTGTACCACTGGAGGTTACCCTCCCGTTTGAGTATGGGATATAGCCACTTCCCGAATCTGCCACTATTCATACCCCGTCCTCACCCTCTGAATACAGAGGAGTGCACAGAGGTGGAAAAGTGGAAGTAGAAAGGGTCCTAACCTCAGTTTTGCTATGGACTTCAGGGCCTCCAAAAATTCCTGGATGTAGTCCCTGCTCCCCACCTGCCCCCCGCGCCCCTGCCACAGGCAGCACATATTGGAGAGGCGTGTCCCC
The DNA here is from genome assembly GCF_000710305.1 of Buceros rhinoceros silvestris. NCBI lineage: Eukaryota > Metazoa > Chordata > Aves > Bucerotiformes > Bucerotidae > Buceros > Buceros rhinoceros. Next base: position 24,692 of record NW_010409255.1, read on the forward strand.
CTCTTGCAGCCACTCGCACCAAAAGGCATCGCTTTCTGTCTTTGGTTTGATGATTAGAGAACCACCCTCGTGTTCAGGGCAGCAGGAACCAACACTTCACCTTCTCACCTTCTTGGCTGCTCTTGCACAGTGGGCTTGTAGGGTTCTCCTAAGTGTGAGCAGTCCCACAGCAGGGGTGGTGGATGTGTACAGTGAAGTACATCCGCAGAGGAAAAGTGACTTGTACCCAGTCGGCCGTGTGTTCTCAGGAGGTGATGATGCTCTTCCTGGCTGGCACTGGGCCATCACATGATCTGGTGGTAAAGGCTGAAAGGCCTATTTGGAAGGGAAAGCATGGCCTCAACTTGCTTTTAAACCTTGTCGCAGCCATGTTTTATTTTTTTTACCTTGGCTCTACGTGAGTATTCGACAGCAAGTGCTAGCGTCTGACCTGCTGTCCTCTTTGCTTTGAAGGAACCTCAGCAGACAAGAAAAACTGGGAAGCAGCTAGATCTGATTTTTGTTTTGCAAAGACTGGCATCCTGAACATAGAAAAGGCAAATGATAGGATAGGGAGGGTGGTCTCTGCCCTTGCAAACAGAAGTGAGACACGTGGGAAGGAAGAAACAAATATGCAAAATAATTTCCCCTGGTTTGGAAAAGGAAACATGGAAAACTAACAGCCTCAAAGCACAGGTTGTGGCTTTTCGGAGAAAGAATGCAAACAGTCACTTTCTCATCCTGTTTCTGTCATTCCAAGACTTGTGTGAAAAGGCTGATGTTGAATCCCAGTTAGCCATAAAATAACAACAACAAGCCTGCCCAGTGGCTGTGATCTGCCAACCGTCAGCTTTCTGCACCTACACCAGGACTCAGAAAGAGGGGAGTCTGCAGAACATCCCAGCTAGGAGCGCAGAATCCTTGAAAAACGTAATCTCCCCCGTGGGGACAAGCTGATTAAACGAGCGTTACTTATTGTTCCAACGCCATGGCAATGCCTCCAGGAGGAATTCAAATTAGTGCGATGAGATAGAGCCAGCTGAGCAGGTACCAGGAATGTGGGAGTCACTCATTAGTCACCCAGGAGGAAGAGTTACTGCTTTTTTTTTTTTTAAGGAAATATTTTTATTTGCCTGCACTCATCACCCCCACACACACCCTACTACCAGTTTTTATAGTGAAACTAATAAGATAGAGTCTGATCCAGAAAATACTGAGCACATGACGGCGTTTTTCCATTGGCCGTGTGAACCAGGTGGGAGCTTTGTGCTGGCAAATCTCTGTCCTGACCGAATCTCAGCGGGTACAAATCACCACAGCTCTGCTGAAATCAGTGAGGGGTTCTCATCTATCACTTGGTTTATTAATATTGCGCTGTCTACAGGTCCAGACTCTCCAAGAACACATCTTCTATTTCATTGCCTCTCATCGAAGGCAGTGGGTGAGTGCTGATTTGCCGAGGCTGAGGGTCTGCTTCAGCTCTTTTATTGTTGATTCTTTCCCTCTCTCTCTTTCTCCCTCTCTTTTATAGCAGTGTTGGAATTGCTGTCAGCTTTACAGTGCAGTAATAATCACCTCATTATTATTAATAACCATGGCAACAGAATGGAAATTAATCACACTACTTCTGTTTATCCCCATAGAAACAGAGCCAAAACAAACAAGACTTATCCACAATGCCTATTCCTAGAAATCATACATCCTACATAACCACCAATGAACTGAACCGGTAACTACGAGCAGCCTAAATTACGCGTAACACCTGTGGAAAGGTCAAAGAAACACCCTCAGGTCAGTAATCAGAGGCGATGCTTCCTCCAGTTGAAATTAGTGGGTGACAAGTGTCTTCAGTAACTCTGCTCCTTTTGTTGGTTGGTTTTAACCTTCGGATTTTGTCCTGCTGCGAGACATTGACAGGACTTACTCTTCTTCACTTAAAAAAAATTATGGGATAAGTAGGTCTAAGCTGGTCAGTGATTGGAAGGGAGGTTTCAGAGAAATATCAATTTTGGTGAACTTCTGAAGACACTCCAGAGACACCACTTCTTCCTGTGTGTCAAGCAATAACGTACCAGTCCAGCAGTGAAGACAATAATTGGAAAGAGTAATGTAGTTGCAGTGTCATCATCCTCCTTTGCGGGCTGTGGGGAGTACGTAGTCCTCATGCTCATTTCCAATGCAGAGAAGTGAAAATCCAAGACTCACTTTAGCAAGGGAATCTCTGTTCTGCCGCAGTCATTCTTCATTCAGACTCAACTGCACGACAGTTGTTTGTCTGTCCGCCCCCAGACCATTACTGCAGTTTATTTAGGCTGTTACCAACAGATAACCAAGCCCTTGCATCTGCTGTTGCCTACATGTGCTCAATGACATGCACAGGGGACCACTTTCCAGGCTTTCAAAGCAAAGAATTCATCTCTCAGATGATCCTTCAAAACCAGAGGTTCTGCTGACTCTTATCTGCAGATGCAGCAGCACAGATTAGAGTTGGTGCGGAAAGATGAGAGAGGCACGGGACATAATGATGATTAAAACCACAACCCTCTGTGAAGCCTTTTTTTTTGTAACAGGATCTGGTCTGACTTAAACCCTCAGGGTACTTGAAAGCAGCTGTGCGTTAGAAACCTGAAGTCCTTCCCATAAAGAAGCGAAACTCAACCATGTCGAGGAGGGTCATGTAGTTGTTTTATCTTCCAAAGCCTCAAGAGGTCTTGATGGAACATCTCACTCTACTATAGGCTGTCCTGCAACTCTGAAAAATCATATCATCTACCTTTTATCTCCCTTTCTCACCTACAACATGGAGATAACATAAATATTACTTATTTTATCTACATAGGAGATATAAACTTTGGAACAGCAAGTGATCCTCTTGCTGTCTCGCCGTACTGAGTAGTTGTACAGATACACTAAACTGTGTTCAACTGGAAAAGCTGGAGGGAACAGCCCTGAGAACAATCTGCTTTGAGGTTTAACTGACCTTTTAAGCTTACCAAGAGACAGAGGGAGCATAATTATCTGGGATGGATCCCATCTGAACTTCCTCCAGCTAGTCCTCCTGAATCCAATTAAACACAACTTTTCCATGTTGAAAGACAGCTGAGGAGAGATTAATGTTGCCATTGGGCAATGCAAAGACACTCAGAAGTGTTTTTTGCCTGTCTTATATGATCCACTCCCAGAATTATGATTTTTAGTCCCAAAGACACCAGCATTGACTGAAATTGCAGGTCCTGTGTACTCTGCGTCTCCCACTACACGGAGCAAGCTGAGACATGGCAAAGGAAGTCAGTGCATTTGTAGTTGTTCATTGTTTAATACTGACATGTTCTCTACTGACTACAGAGAAATCCCAGATCTCCTCAGACACGCGGGATGTCATTTGTTAGGTTATTTGACTAAAAGCTAATCACATTAAATAAAGACTTGGTGGAGATTGGGAACTTGTCCTCAGTGAGATCCTGGCCACTCTCTAAATCAGCGTAACGGGACCACAGAGGCTGCCTCCCTTGATCAGACTGGGGTAGGAGGAAGCCCCTGTGTCCTGAAATCTTCACAATCCAGCAACCTCTGACATGATCCACCCTTTAAACATGGGCACCTCGTGTGCATGACGGTATCACCCCCAAGCCTTCTGTTCCAGAGGGGCACAAGCTACCTGGAAGGTGTTCCTGTACTGTGTCTGCTGACTCCAGATATCTTCAGGGAATTTCAAATGGCATGAGATACCCTCTCCAAGACAGCTAATTTGCATCCTTAAACATACAGATATATTTGATCAGATTAATCGAATTCGAGGTACCTACCATCCACTCATCAACAGCAAGTGAGGATTAGTCAACTTTTAATCACAGAATTACAGAATTGTTTAGGTTGGAAAAGACCTTTAAGCTCATCAAGTCCAACCATTCCCCAGCACTGCCAGGTCACCGCTGACACCTGGCCCTCAGCACTTCGCCACAGCTGGGAAACCCCTCCAGCCATGGGGACTCCACCACTGCCCTGGGCAGCCTGCGACAGCCCTGCACAGCCCCAGCGGGGAAGAGATTCTGCCTCAGGGACAACCTCAACCTCCCCTCACACAACTGGAGGACGGTTCCTCTCGTCCTGGCGCTTGTTCCTGGGGAGCAGAGACCGACCCCCACCTCGCTGCACCCTCCTGTCAGGGAGTTGTCAGAGCCAGAAGGTCTCCCCGGAGCCTCCTTTGCTCCAGCCTCAACCCCACCACATCCCTCAGCCGCTCCTCAGCGCATTGTGCTCCAGACCCTGCACCAGCTTCGTTGCCCTTCTCTGGACACGCTCCAGCCCCTCAAGGTCCTTCTTGGGGTGAGGGGCCCAAACTGAACCCAGGACTTGAGGGGCGGCCTCCCCAGTGCCCCCAGTACAGGGGAATGATCCCTGCCCTGGTTCTGCTGGCTACATTATGGCTGATACAAGCCAGGATGCCGCTGGCCTCAGCAGCCTGGTCCCACTGCTGTTTACGTACAGACTTTCCCAAAGAGGAGCTAGTCAAAGATTGCTTGGGGAAGCTTAGCAAACTTACTGGCTGAAATCCTCTCCTTTTATGATCCACAGGAAATCAAGATGAATTCCCTAACAATGCTTTCTTGAAAACTCCACGTCAGTTTTGCCGGTTAGTGGTCTGCTTTTATGTACAGGAAAACTGTGAAATGTGCAGGTAGAGAGTGAGACAGGCAGATGCTTGTTCCCTTTAGTTCTTTCCAAGTGTATTAATGTACCCACAGAAATGTTCTCGCAGTGTGGTGTAGCATGCAATACACAGCAAACGGCCTGTTTCAGGGCCTGAATTCTTCCTGTAAATCTCATTAATCTCTGGATGGACAAGATGATCCTTGAGTTCTTTTCCATCCTGGTATTCTATGATTAATATCACAGACAACTTTTTCTGAAGTTGAAATTGGGCTGGTAGATAGTGCTTGTGTTGTTCCAGCTTCCAGGAAGGAAGATTCAAATAAAACATTATGAGAAACAGTAGGGACAGTAGAGCTCTGTCATGAGTTGCCCGGAAGGGCTGTGGAATTCCTTCACTGGAGAGTTTTGGGAAAATCCTGGACAGTCGCATCGCATGTCAGGAATTGTGTAAGCAGTGTGGTTTATTCCCCAGAGCAGGGGGTTGGAGTAGATGACGTTATTCTGTCTTCCTCTGCCCATTTTTCTTTGTGCCTTTGCTTCTTGGACTAGATTTGTGACTCTCTTTGAATACTGCTGTGCAGTGGTCTACTAGTTTATCCATTAACACAAACCTAGATCTCTAGGACTGATAATAACAGCACTGGTGAGGACAGATCTGGAGCGCTGTGCTCAGTTCTAAGCTCCTCAGTACAGGAAAGACATGGACATACTGGAGCAAGTCCAGCAAAGGGCAACAAATATGATTAAGGGACTGGAGCATCTGTCATATGAAGAGAGGCTGAAAGAGCTGGGAGTGCTGAGTCTGGAGGAGAGAAGATTCAGGGGGATCCTACCAATGTATATAAACACGTGATGGGGGAGCAAAGAAAAAACATCAGATTTTTCTCAGTGGTGCCCAGTGACAGGGCAAGAGGCGATGGGCACAAACTGAAACACAAAATTCCTTCTGAAAACAAACTATCTTTTATTTTACTGAGAATGTTGTTGAACACTGGACCAGGCTGTCCAGAGAGGTTGTGGAGTACCCATCCCTGGAGGTATCCCACATTCAGCCCTGAGTCCTGAGCAACTTGTTGTAACTGACCCCGCTCTGAGCAGGGGGTTGGTCTAGACGATCTCCGGAGTCTCTGCCAGCCTCAGCAATTCCATGATATTCTGAAATCTGAGTAGGTTTCTAGAAGACCTGTTTTCTGATCGTTAATTTGTGTTTACGTGCGTTCACTACTCGTCTTGTTGAAGTTGGATGCACTTACAAAAGTAGTTTAATTTGCAGGTGCCTGTTAACCCTGTTAACCCAACTGCTTTTGAGGTCAGAAAGTTGACATTTGAAAATGTTAATGTTTAAAATGTTTAAAAATTATTCAAATGTAACTGATACTCCCTACTTAGCAGAGAGGGTGGCTCATCTTTGTCATTTCAGCAGAACCTTTCCAACCGGTGTCTTTGGTACGTGACTGACCCTGCCGTTGTTTCAAGACAACAGAGGATTGTTCTTATTGGGAATTCTCTTCCCATTTTCATAATCAATGACCTTTTATCTCTTGCACTTTTTAATCTCAAAGGAAGGCACAACTCTTCCCTACAAATCTCCATGTGTAATGCTTCTAAACCCATCATCAGATCTGAAGGGACCTATAGGTAGGAACAAGGAGTGTAAAAGCTCAAGAAAAAAATACCTACTTAGCTCTTGAATAGCCTAGTATTCTTCAATAGGTGCATATGAATAGCAAAATTCTACTTACTATGGGAAAAGCCCGTCTTACAATTTTTCTGAGCCTAAAATAAATCATAAGGGTTTGTGTCCTGAAGAAAAAACATTTGTAGAGCAGTTAAAAAGGTGGATTTGTCAATCAGCTAACCCGAGTTAAACAAGAATCACAAGCTTTTACAGCAAGTGGCATGAGGATTATTATTTCTTTTTAATCCGAAGCAGAATCCAGCCCTAATATCCTTCCTGCTACTTAGTGAAGTTACCAAAAAAAAAAAAAGAAAAAAAGTATTTCATGATAGTACTGCCAACAGAAAGTAATATTTTATATAAAAGACATCTACCCACAAACTCTGACCTTTAAAATATTATATAAAGCTTCTACTAAGAGACACAAACAGTTTGTTAATATTAGCAGGGACAGTGAAGTAAGAAAAATACTTTTCTTCCCATGAATTGAAGAAGACAGAGGTTGCTCAAACCCTGTCTCACTTGCGTGGAGACGATTTATGATTTTAGACCTTGTAGAGGCATTCAAGGAGTTTAATACAGTGTTGGGATGAGAGACGTAAAATTGACGGTGCTGATAACTTTATCTGACAAAAGCTGACAAGACAACAAGTCCTCAGGGTACCCATTGCATTCTTCTTCATTGTGTTTTGATGATGGGAGGATGTCAGAACCCAGTTAGGTCCAGTACAAAGCCTCATCTTTTGCTCTGTACTGGAATACTGTCTTCAGAGAAGGCGCTGAGGTTTTCCCTGGCTCTTTATGACCAGCTCAATGTTTGAACTTCCACAAAAGTCTGAGTAGACAGCTGAAAAAAAGGACAAAAGGCATGTCTTCTCTTCCATCTTATTTCCTTGAAGGGTTTATTTATGTTCAAATTTAGGCTGTGTTGGGCAGTGCTGACCCATGATGAAGAATTATAGCAAATTCTCTGCACTGACGGGAAGGTTGTTGCTATCTGCTATCTTCACTGTTTCCTTCTTTTGGTCATTCCCACAAACATAATAGCTCAGCCAGTTTCTCTGGTGCAGACTCTGACAGATGGACACTGACTTCTATCAAATCTTTATCTCCCAGGATGGTATTGAATTCCACCATCTCCCCATCATCTATTCTGACATACAAGGTGGGGGGTTTTTTTTAATGGACATCTGAAAGGACAAATAAATTATTTTTCTTGTTATTCAGCATAAATCTGCCATTCTTAACATTGAATTTTAATTTGAGCTTTGAAAATTCTCGGCAAAAGAGCCCCAAACAACCTTAATCAGTGTGAGAAAAGTAAACAACTTTCATGGAAAAACCATGATTGTTTCATCTGTATGTGTTGTCATAAAGATAAAAAGGGCAAATTACTCACCCTAAAAGACAGATGGAACCAAAGCAAGTCTTTTTAGGAAGAGAGGAGGATGGTCTAGCCACGGCCTGTTTTGGAACAAGCCTCATCTATGCTCTCAGGCAGTCACAGACAACTACATTTTGAAAGGTTTCTACCTGAATGTCAGCTAAGGTTTGGAGCGAAGGTGCCTCAAACAAAGTTAGGAGGTGGTAGTGCCCAAGTCCCTCAGCGGAACAGAACATGTCCTTTAAGGACAAAGGAATAAGGGAACTGACTGTGTCCTTCCTCTGCTTGAGGATGCCGTGTTAAAGGGGTTGTTGGCACTATCTGATTTGACTGGTACAGTCCCGTCAGCCTCAAATCAAGAACTGAGTGTCAGATAATGCTGACTTATACAGATGTGAGTCAGAAATTACTCAACTCAGTAAAATAACTCTTGATCTTCTTTATGTAAGGTCACAAGCAGCCTCCCATTTCCACAGGTAGGCATGGATAAACCTCCCAGGTTGGTTGTCTCAGAAGTCAGTTTGAAGTGCAAAGGGTAACCCCCATTACCCCTGCATGGCCACTAAACCATTCAGCAGAGCGAAGGAAGAAGTGTCTTTCCTATTTGTGAAGGAATTGTAGTGTGAAAAAGGCAAAATAACTGTAAGGAAGAGACAGGCTCATGCTTAACTGGGTTATTTTAAATTTTTCTTTTTGTTTTTTTTTCTAAATACTTTTTTCCAGAATCAAGCCAGAATGGAACAGATCATTTGTTCTCGGAGAGCATTGTTTTAAAACAGTAATAATGAAAAACCCTGTCCAAATTAACAATACTGAACATGTAATTTGTTTTTCTAACGCTATCCAGATCTCTGTTGTTGGATCTGTACCATAGGTCCAGCCCTATGGTAGAGACGCATACAATAGGGTAAAGGGGAGGTGTGAGAATAAGTACAAAGACCTTAAAATTTTCAGTACATGTTTGAGCGTTTTCAAGGGTGGATTCTGGAAAGGGCAGTTCTGGAGTTCACTGTACTGTGCTACGAGGCCCTGTATGGTGATAGAGCCAGCGAAGGGAAATAACGGCTGTACAAAGGCTCCCTGTTACAGGTCCCAGTGCTGGTGTCCATCCATGTAAAACACCGCAGTAGGTTGTCTAAAATGTGGCCCTCAATTTTTACAGGGATCCTGTTGAGTCACTAGAGGGTAAAAACAATTCCTAGAGGTATTTATGAGGGTTTATTGGATCTTGAGTGGGGAGAGACTTCATGATTTGCCATTCAAGTTTAGTTTCCCTTAATTGGATAGCTGTAGAATAGGCTGGAAATTCACTACATGCCAAAGAATAATACAATAGTCTGTTAAAAGGATCAATGGAATTCTTTTATTTATTTTGTCAACTAAAATTGAAGGGAAAGATATTCATTTTTCTAATTGCTAACCCTCTTACAATGTTTGCCAGATGTGGCCTTTAAGTGAAGAAGTGGAAAATTTGCTTTAAGAAATTAAAGGCTGCAGTTGTACGATGTTCTGCAGAGCCGGCTGCTCTCTTCCCACTTCTGTTTAGTTTGGATCTTCCTTCTTAGGCCTGTGTTTCTTCATCAGGTGCTTCCCGGTGTCTTTACCACTGACGGGATAATCACTGAACATGCTGAAGTTCAGCCTGAAAGCTTGCCCAAGGAGGAGCTGGAGACTCAATTCGGGGAAGTCGGAGCTGGGAGTTACTATATTCTCCTTCCAGTGCTGATCCTGTGGCCTAAATGAAGCCAATTATCCAATCACTTTCAAATGTAGATGTCTCATGGAAAGAAACTGCCTCTTTATTTTGACAACTAGACAAGCAGCCTGCTTTTGGTATTGCAAAGGAGATACAGCTGCCTCCCCACTCCCAGGTGTGGATTTTTTTTTTCCTTAAATCTCTCTTATTTCACAAAGCAAAACTCCCAAATTCGATTTAGATAAAGGAAAAAGAAAAGTGCAGTGAGCTTTCACCTGAAGAGGGACAGACCGACCGTAGGAAGATTTGGCTCTTCACAGCCATCAGGCACTGGACTCGGACTGACCTATGCAAACAGAACAAGGATTGATGCTCAGCTGGAGTAAATCCTGCTTTAGCAAAATTGCCTTAATTTACGCCAGCTAAAGAACTAGCCCAGGCCTTCATTAATGGTCCCTGAACTAACCCATTTGACCAGACAGAAAAACCGCAGACACATCTGTTTCCTGCCCTCCTTTCTCCAGCCACCACACCCACTTTTATCTGCAGTGTGCTCCGTGGTGTGACTCACTCTAAATACAGAGGACGCACTTGCTCTATGTCTGCTAGCCTTCAAATTAAGAAGCAAGAGGTAAGTTGTACTGAGGGGTCCCTGGTGGACTTTTGGGTGGAGAATTGAAGTTCCTTGTATTTTTTCCATAGTTGGAAGATGTTATTACAGGAGTAATGGAGGAAAGTTGTTTATTAGTTGCGTGTATTTTACATTTCTAAATGGTGTCAAGGGTGATAGGTGTAGGGAAGGACCTT
>NW_010409255.1:34962-35905 GCF_000710305.1 Buceros rhinoceros silvestris
GACCTTCGATGTGACATAAGTAATGGAAGTATAAGTAATACCAAACACATGAGCAACAGATCAGCCAAGAGTAGTAGATCATGGGTTTTGCCTGCATTTCTACAGCTCTTCTGCGTGGTCACAGAACAAATAAAGGAAACATCCATCAGGCCATTTGAGATGACAAACCCATCGGAAAACCTACAGCTCTCTCGCTTAGACTTTTGAACCTGACCTTTTTATTTTTCACTTGGCTGGATACGTTGTATTTGGCAGCCTCCAGAGCACGCTCTGCTCCTGCCCCAGTCCCCGTACAATTAATGTTCAGGAACAAGCAGAGGAAAGAGGAGAAAAATTGACTAAATTAGACCACACCCATGGTTTTGAGGCCCAATGTCACGATGCTTGCCAGGGCAGAGAAATGGTGCTGGGAGGGCCAATATTTTCTTAAGTGCCAAGAAAAAAAATCAAGGCACTAAACCTATATAAGCTGGATCATTAATGCATCAGGGGAGTTTCTTGGCGAAAGGAAATTTGGAGATTCCCTTAGACCTGAATGATCAGTCTCACCCTATGGACAGTATTAAATCAGCAAGCTGTTGTATGAGGGATTGCCTACTCAATAAAAGTCCTTCTCGCAGTCATTCTGGAGAACTGAAATGACTTGTTTCATTAGAGTAAGCTCTGCGTGAAGGTAGTTCCACAGTTCGGGCACAAGAAACAAACCTGCTTCATACCAGCCAGCATCCAATCTCACTGCAAAACAGCAGCAGTTACATCAACACTTCACAGCATCCTGCAAGTCCTGACCTAGGTATGTCCTTTTCCAAGCTTCCATTCAGCAAAGGAGAACGCTTTCTCCTTTCTCATTACTTCCAGCATCCTCATCTCTTTTTTTTCTTCCTCTGCAAACTTCATATTGCACCACCAGCAGCCTTCTGTCTTCAGAGGGAAGCACACAGAC
>NW_010409255.1:35987-58462 GCF_000710305.1 Buceros rhinoceros silvestris
GGCAGCACCCCCACGCCCCCCCCCCCCCCCCCCCCCCCCGTTGGTACTCATTATGATTTTTTACAATCTCCTTGAACTACTAAGAGTAAATTTAACAACCTTCCTGTGCTAGGTGGAGGAAGAATGGATTGACTTGAGGTGAAGAGACTTGGTTATAGCTCTAACATGGGGTTGGCTTCTAATCTGGAGCATGTGCATGTGTTCCCAAGGAGCATAGACCTCTCACGCAGCTTAAAAACAGACTATCTGTGCCTTAACCTCTGGGTTACTCTTGCGTTACTGTGGTGTGCGGTTACTCGACCCCGACGCTGGATGTGACGGTACCAAGCCAGGAATATTGAAAATACAGTGACAAAACAGTGACCTCTGGTTAGACTGATTCTGAAATCAGCCCATCCAGCTGTAGGAAGGAGACTATAGTAGGAACTAGGATCACAGGACTTAAGCACAGACAAAGCGGATGAACACGCAAGCAGCTGCTGTTCCAGTCACAGCTCCTCTGTTTGCCAGGACATCTCGAAGGCGATTCATGTGCAGGCATCCCACTAGGGGGGTGGTCTGCTCTACAGGTATGGATATACCTTCCATGACAACCCCCAAACTCCTAAACCCATGAAGTCTATTCCCTATCTAGACCATTTTATCTTTTCACAGCTCATCGTTTCATGTCCGTCCATCCTACACCTTTCTTTCACGTTTCCACTCCCTGGCTGCCACAGAGCTTTGTGGTCTGCTGCTTGAAACACATTTGTTTCTCAAAAATGTGACAAGATGATATGACAAAAGGGTTGGGAGACAGCTTCACAGCTTAATAGATGCCACATTAATTTTCTTCACAGTTTTGAGTAAGTATTTTAATTTTCGCTATTCTCTTCCCAGCTTGACAGTCATATGTGTCTTATGTACGTCACAAGAACGTGGCTAAGATTAGCTGGAGGGTGCTGAGGGTGGCTGCTCACTATAATTTTAGTTCTGGTGTCAGAGAAGTTTTATCTGGGTTTGGATGACACATATCATGGGAGGTTTTCTGACCACTGCCTCTCCTTTTCCTTTCTGCTATCTCAGGAGTGTAAAAAGCATTTATGAACTACCAGTGTTCAGGGAGGGAATCAGCATGCGTAAGCTTTTCACACATTGTTCCAGCCCTTGGAGGGATCTCACTGATTGCTGGTCTGTACCTGCCCAGCTGTTAAAGGTTGAAGAACTAACTGCATTACCGCAGCCTCCTGTCCTGATTAAACCTTCTTATTCACTGGTAACATCCTCATTGTACAGCCTCTACTCTCTTAGGTAAGATGCCTGAAACTGTGTAAATGAGGTTTAGGCTGGGAATTGCTGGGCAAGTAGAGCCCTGGAGTTTGTCTTTGGACAAATGGGATGTTTAAAGAGGAGTATTTCGTGGCAGTGAGAAAAAAAATTGCAGAGAGCCTCCCCTGCGTGAGTTAAAACATTGAGCTCTTTAATTTTTCATGCACAGTGACATTTTAACCACCACAGTGTGCTAACATTTGCAGTTGTGGGTTACTTGTTCAGGGCGTTCAAAAAGGATTTAATATCCACCTTCTGTACAGTGAACGATAGTGGAAAGGTGTCCAACTCCTCATCTTGCCTCTGCTCACAGAGCTAAAGAATTCTGCCTGATTTCTGCATTGTCTCCATGGATGGGGTTCTTAACACATCAACTTTTGAGAAGCATTTGTGCTCTAGTGGCTGGAAAACAGCAGGGAAAACAGGTTCTCCTTGCCTGGCTTTGCTCTTGTCTCCAATACAGCATCCAGAAAATACAGTCTTGGGAAGTTACTGTGACTTCAGTGGTGTCTGAACTTTTTATTCTGCCTTTCAACCCAATGAAGCTTAACAATTTTCAGAGGGCAGCTTTGCTCAAAGATACAGGAAGGTCAGGAGGCCATGAGCACGGGTCTCACTGTAGGCTGGTGTTATAGTCAGAGGTTGTCTGACACATACTATTGCTTCCATGGTCACCTCCTGTATCGTCATTTCTTGTATCCCAGGGCTGGTCAACTCGGATAACTCCTAGTCAGAGTGATGTCTCTGCAAGGCCTTTCTCATTCACCACCAGTCATCGTTCAGACATCCCCTCCTGCTTTTCTCTCTGCTGCCCTCAAGACACCCCCAGAGCTCTTCCTGCATCACAATTTTCACAACCAGGCAGTGAACCCAAACAGGGAACAGATCCAGCAGGAAAAAATAGTGATTTGGTTTTTTTTCTTCCCTGTGTTCTTTTTCGGCTGGATCAGTTCCTTGGCCAGGTTCAGTGAGTGGCCACGCAAACATTTGCACAGACAAAGCGTGTGTGTCGGAGGGGATGAGATGAGGTTATGGATACAGGGTGCAGAAGTGCAGACATCTGGTCTATCAGCTGAGAGCAGTAAGACAAAACTTGTAACCACAGTCTCCTCTACTTACATGGGTGGCTTTCACATGAATACCTGAAGACCTTGAAAGGTTTAAAATTTATTCTGAAGCCCTGGGCTCAGAAAGACAGCGCCTACAATGAACACACACATATACGCACGCCGGCACTAACGCACAGTGTGATCCTTTGTTTCCACTGAAATAATACAGTGCAGAATGATGAATATTTCCTTATCTTGGCTGCCTTCCTGCAAGTAGGGAAAAATTGGCTGGTACAGGAGGAAACACCCAGGAAAACATTTAGTGTATAGCTTGGTTATTCACTTGGAGCTGTATGACATGTTGGTTGAGATCAGAAAGGTTTTCTTCAAAGGTAGAAAATAAAATAATGAATTCCAAATAAAAAAAAGAAAAAATGTCATTTATTTTACCCCGTGCTATTGGCGTGGAAAAAGACCAAACAAACAAAAGGCAACATGCTGCATCTACTAACAGAAAAGCAAAGAATTGAACAATAAGTTCTTTCTCTTTCCATATATATTTTCCAAGCCAGTGCTGGGGATAAGGGAGCAGCCACTTAAAATTGAGTGGGAAGGGAGGGGAAAAAAAATACGAGTGTACTAAAAAATCAGTGGGGTTAGATAAATTACCGAGAAAAGGGAGAGGCAATTTCTGTCCATTTTAACGCCCACGTGCAATAGGGAACAAGTGGAAGTCAGCCCCAAGTATAATTTACAGTTGCTTTTGCTAATCTGTACCCAGGCCCGGAAGAGCCTCTGTACTAGAAAGTTAATCAATAACAAGTGAATTCCCACAGAAATATCGTGGCAGAGATGGAAGTAACGGCTTGGGAATTCAAATCTACTGCAGTAGACAGGCCAGACGCTGGCAAGCACTGCCGTTCTCTGTTGGCATTTCACGGCAGCAGGAGTCCCATTACAGAGATGTTCCCATGGCTACGAACACGACCTCAATCAGCACCGTTTCTGCTTATCATTACACAGTTGTCAAAGATTCGCTTGGCAGGGAAGACTGTACAGTTACCCGTGGGTCTGAGCCTCTTGGTCCACTCTATACATTCTTTACAATAAAGATCACTTCAGGAGGCCACCTCCGCTTCAGCTCCACATCTTCCCAAAAAAGCAGACTCCAAATAATTTTGATGCTGTAGTCCAAACTCTTGTCCATGTGTTTTGGGTGTGTTCTGCCTGACCAGACCAAAGTGCTCAGCAACTGAGTCCACTACCAGAGCATGGCTCTTTCTAAGCGTGAAGCTTGTGTTTTAGATGAGCCCCTCCTTACTTTCCTGCCTCGCTGCAGATTAGACAGGAATTCAGCTACTCCAGGTCATCTGCAAGGAATGGAGAGGCAGGTATTGCTAGTTCAGATCCAGCAGAGGGTTGAGTCATCATCGCTGGGTCTCTATTGACCCCATTAAAAATAGAGGATTAGCTCTATTGCCTAAAAAGAGAAGTTGAAGCAAGCGAAGATTTAGCAGTCTTACCTTTCCCAGCATTCAGCAGCTGGACCTCTTACGATTCTCTTCCACCACCTCTTGTCAGAGGTTCCCCTCATTTAAGGTCACCGTTCATCCTGCTCTTTTGCGATACAAATGTGATTCTCTCACACTCTGTGTATGCTGCATGAGATGTGACAATGGACAACCTGGGGTTGCTAATAGAACCTTCTGGTCCGTGTCAAACACCACGAGCCTCTCTGTGCCTCATCTGTTCCAGATATGAGCTTTCTTGGTATCGATTCCGGGCTCCGTATTGGCAAGTCCAAGCTTTAACTCTGATTTGCTGATATATTTGAAAGCTCTCGTGTTGGTAATTACCTTCTCCATCTTCCTTGTTAACTTTTTGTCTCGGTTAGTAAGGAGAATTTTCTTTTATAAGTTTGTCATTCTGGTGGTTTTCCCAGCACTAAAATCACTCTGAAATTATTGATAATGGTCATGTTCGGTGGGAATGAATAGGTTTTATCAGCCATTATGTCAGAAAGGTTTGCAGACAGCAAAACAGTGACATTTTAACCACCACAGTGTGCTAACATTTGCAGTTGTTGGTTACTTGTTCAGGGCGTTCAAAAAGGATTTAATATCCACCTTCTGTACAGTGAACGATAGTGGGCTTTTACGGGGGCCATGGCAAGGGAAGATTTTATAATAAATAAAGGTATCAAGCTAAAATCCAGAAGCGTTCAGGAGAGACGCACTTTGCACTATTCACATCTGATCGTGGGTTTGTTCCTATCTCTTGCTTTTCCAGGCAGCTGGTCAAATAATGGCACTGCGTTGAAAGGTCCCTCTTTCCACAAAAATACCACTAATACTCACAATGTAACAGTGCAAGGTCTCAACTGGTTTATACATGGTCCAGATGAGGGATGCAGTGTTTGTCCCATGGACAAAATGAAAAATATGGAGGGTTGCCCCCTAAATTTTAATGTTGCAAGCTTTGGTAGTGGGGTTAGTGGAGGGCAAGGGGTGAAATGGGCTCCTCCAGCTGAATGAAGGGCAGCTCTCCTGTAGGACTTGGAAAAGAGGAAGGGGAGAAGGGGGTAGGGTTCAGTTTATACTCCTCCAAAGGAGGGCACTAGGAGCCCTTTAGGGCTATTGCAAAGAGAAGTTCAGTCAGCTCTTTTCAGCAACATTTAAATCTCTCTTGAGGCCCAAGAAAATATATCAAAGAAATCCGGAGCGGGTCATTTACTTAAAGTGATGTGTCTGCCATTTCGTTTCCATTCACTTCAGCTCAGAGTTAGCCAAAAGCTGCCACAGCCCTGGCCCAAGACAGGAGCAAGACTTAGCAGAAGGCAGCAGTGCGCTTCCCTCCCCGCGCTGCTCCTGTTGCTCCGCTGAAGCGCTGGCATTGGGCGATAGACGTATTGCGTTTCACAAAAAGAACAGAGAAGTTATAAATCCTCACACAGCATATTTATTGAAAAATGAAGGTAATAACACTAATCCAGATAACGAGCTGTATGTTTCCCTGCCTCAGAAAACCTCTTAGCCAGCGGAAATAAATCCACCTGGAACTCAGCAGCCAACTTGCTTGTTTTAGGGTTTTTTTTTTAACCTTCTTTCTCCTCCTCGCACAACTCCCTTCCTCACGCACTGGAGGATTTGGAAATGTGGGCATGAGACAGGGATGGTTAAAGAGGTAAAACATATCATGGCCACTGTGTTGAAGAGGTTAAAGATATTGCGGCCACCACAGAGCCTCAGTTTTGTGGTTGGAAACGGAAACCTCTCATTGAATAAGAAGTCACTCAAGTTCCCTTACTAGTCAGTGGAGGTCTGAGCAACGTGGGTGTGGGAGCTAGTGGCACTATTTTATCTCGTCCTGATCCAGTATTATAAAAAAGGCAGATATGATGCATTATGTATGTACTATTTTCTTCCCAGTACCAATAAAACAGCTCTAAACTCCCTTCAGCTGTTATTCTCAACGCTGTAAATGTTAAAATTGAGGGCAGATGAAAATCACTCTTCTGAATCTGGTGGGTCACAGGATCAGGGGTTGTGAATGAATCTCCTTGATGGGCTAAGTCCTGTTTCTGTATTGTGTTACATCATACAAAAAATAGGGATAACAGGCTTAATTCCTAAATAATTTATTTTAAATGACCACAAGAGCCCACTTAAAGCTATCCTAAATAAAGATATTTTCTTTTTTATCCTCAGAATTGTGATCTGTTAGCACATCATCCAGCTGTTTTACCCTGCTCTGTCCCTCAGATGAGTCTCAGTCCCTAACATCTGGCTGGCAGGTAGCTATCTTCAAGCATTACATTCTGCTGCCTCTGGCATGATATTTTGGTAACCAAAACTTCAGGAAATCGTGACAGTTATACTGGAGAGTTACTTTTGCTCTCAACAGGGAAGATCTACCTCCAGCAGAGCCCTTGTGTCTTCTGACTAAGCCTGTTGGCTCTAAGTCTGTAATTCTTGTTTGGGTTTTAACAGCCTTTCAGGACCCTGTAATACAACTTAATAACCAAAAAGCATGAGAATTGTCTATGATTTGACACATTTTTTTCCTTTTCCTTCTTCTACCTGTAGGTACTTACTGATGACTCTAAAAACACCTCTTCATGTTCAGCTTTTGACATTCTAGAGATCAAGTTTCCATTATGAACTGATTTGCCAGACTGCAAATCTTTCTTGGATCTTCTTGAGATCTAATGTTTCTCATGCCCAGGTTTCACATTCTTAGTCTTCATGGCTCAACGTGATATCGCCAGGACCTTCCAATGACGTGAATTCAGAAAATTACAGTCTGAAGTGCCTGTGAGATTTTGGACTTTTGTTTGTTTCTAAGGACGATAATATTTTGCATATGCACATCTATATGCCTGGAAAATGGTTTGATGAACTCTTTAGAAATATCCTGACTTTAAAACTTCCTGAGTTCTTCCAGAGAACACCCATTTAGAAAGATTCTTTTGGTCCCAAGAATTTTAATTTCTATGTCAATCTTTTATCAAGTTATCCTCTCATTTCTTCTACTTATTGTTTGTTTTGCAGGGCATGACCAGAATAGGACCGTGTGTGTCATGAATGCAAGTGCCATGTTGAAGACCTCATTTCTGTGTTTGTTATGTCGGGTAGGGACCTTCTTTCTCAGCTGCAGTGTCTGAACAACCAGGTTGTAATAGTGGAGGAGAACAATTCGTTCATATCATCTCCCCTAAGATATCTGAGGTACAGACCTTCAACGGGAGTTTTGGCTCTTTCTAGTCAAAGAATTCTCCACATTGCAGTTCTATACTGGGAGAATGTGGGAATCCCACACAGAAATAGTGTGGCCAGCAGGAGTAGGGAAGTGATTGTCCCCTGTACTGGGCATTGGTGAGACCACTCCTTGAAGGAGGCGTTCACTCCCAGAAGGACATTGAGGGGCTGGAGCGTGTCCAGAGAAGGGCATTGAAGCTTGTGCAGGGTCTGGAGCACAATGCACTAAGGAGCAGTTGAGGGACCTGGTGGGGTTGAGTCTGGAGCAAAGGAAGCTCATCACTCTCTACAACTACCTAAAAGGAGATTGGGGTGAGGTGGGGATGGATCTCTTCTCCCATGTAACAAGTTACAGGACGAGAAGAAATGGCCTCAGGTTGTGTCAGGGGAGGTTGAGCTTGGACCTGAGGAACAATTTCTTTACAGAGAGGGCTGTGCAGCATTGGCACAGGCTGCCCAGGGCAGTGGTTGAGTCCCCATCCCTGGAGGGGTTTAACAAACCTGTCAATGTGATGCTGAGGGCCAAGGGTTAGTGGTGACCTGGCAGTGCAGGGTGAATGGTTGAACTCGATGATCTTAAAGGTCTCTTCCAACCAAAATGATTCTGTGAAATCTCTGTAAAATAACAGTCTAGAGGCAAAACGTTGCTTTCTTTTGTTCTTTCTTTCTTTCATTATTTTAAGGATTAATTTTGTCCTGTTGACTAAACAAAAAATCTTTACCCAAATATTTCTCGTTCCTGACCATTGAAAATTTACAAAAATGAATGTTGTGCTGCACAATATATGTAAATATCTTGTAGGTTCCAGGTTTTGTTGTATCTTAGAGATCTCCTGGTCTTGTATTATTTTGTGGTAGTTGAATTCCATGGGATAAATGTCCATCATGTATAAAAACTACCAGTTTTTAGTAATTGTTGTTCTGTGAATTTTACTAATAAAATAGTCGTGCCCTGCGGAGTGAGTAAATGAATAAAAGCCTTGGAGTGTGAGGTTTTCCTATGGTTACTTGCTTTAGAACTGTTGTCTTCAAGCACTGCAGGGATTGATTTAACCACACCGACTTATTTTCTCTTCTTGAGAGAATGACTGAAGCTTTTCAGCTCAAAAATGGTGAGGGATTAAGGTTAATAATACCATTTGAGATGGATTTTTGAATCGCAAATACTATTCTGACTAGTTGTTATAGTACATCCATTTTTAATATTGAGTAAGACAACATAATGAAGAGCACTAACTTATTCGGTATTTGTATAAAATATAACCACAAGTCTGTTTTAGGTTGTGGGTTTGTTGGGTGTTTTTAAAATTTGTTTGATTTTGTACATTATTAATATATTTATTTGTCTCTTTATGTATCTACCACCTTTTATGCATCTATATTGATGTATTTAGCCAAATAATCTGTCTCAAAAATAACAAGTATTTGGCTTATCAATTGTGATGATAGTGGTGTAGCAACAGTGTAAATGATGGAGTAATTTTATGTATTAAACAGTTATTGTATAGATGTGTAATTGCGTGGTAACTGGATACTTAGTGGTAGTAAGAGAAATACATGGGAGAAAAAGCTGAGAATTGTATAAATGTAATTCTACAGAAGAAAAAAACAGATTGAAAATCCGATCTTCAGCACAAAACTGCAAGTAAAAATAAAAAAGAGGTAAATACTCTTTAAATAGTAAGTAAAACCCTTCTGCAAGCATACAGGGAGTAAAAAAAAAGAAAACCAAACCCACACACCCCTAAATGGTCCCTGTGCTGCTTCAGACCTTCATCTCACAGCCTCTACGTTACTAGCATAATGCAAGCGCAGTAGTAATAACAAAAAGTGGTAATATCCCAAATTTTCCGAGAGTTTTATTACTTGAATTCACATATTGGTCTGTCTGCAGAGCTGCCCTGTCAACACATGGAGAGCAAAGCCTCTGTTAGAAGAACCAGGGAGGGGCATATTCTCTTATTTTATTATTACTGTTATTATTTTTGACCACAGCCGTCAGAGGGAAATCATTAGAGGAAATCAATTCAGGATGTGAACAAAGCAAACATTTTTAATAACGGACTTTTTATGACTCATTGTTCTCATCGGTTGCTCTGGCTGCATGGGCTGTTTGTCAAAGGAAATTTCACCTTCAAATATAAAAAAATTAAGAAGTCCATGAGAGTCTTCATGGCGTCATCCTGAAAAAACACATTTGGCAGACTGCTAGAGGTGAGTTTACTTCCAAAGATTCAGAGGGGGAAAAAAGAAAGAAAAAAGTTTAAAAAAGAGTCCTTCCTAGGTTCACTGGGCATCCCAACCTGCAAGACAAGCTCTCCATTCAGAGCCTCACTTCTCCTCACGCTTCAGCTTGGCTTTTGAAGAAGACACTAGTCTTCTAGGTAAGCAATGAGGCGTATCTTGCAGATCTCTCGACAACCGTCACGCCCTGGCTTTTTCACATCCCTGGATTGTATAAAGTGAACCCTGAATGAGAACAGTGTAAAATCTTATTCATAGATGAAGGGAAAAAGGTAAAATACTAAATAAACATTTGTATCTGTAGAACTTCTATCAATGCTAATAGGAGACAATGCCATTTTAATACATTAAATGGACATGGAGTTCCTGAACAGGACAAAACAAAGTTATGCACCCTGAAGTCTGTGATGACCGTCCATCGCAGCATATATTTATCAGCGGCCTTTGTCAAAAGAGCAGAAAAAAAATTAACGTGCTGGGAGATACAGGTGAAGAAACAGCGTGTCTCCAGGCTCATCTGGCTGTTTATCTCCCAGCTCGTGAGGTTCAAGATTTCTCAGCTGCTGATCAGACGTGACATTTTTCTGTGTATGTTTTTAGGGTTTTTTAATCTATATCAAAAAAGCAGAACATCGTCTTTTATTCTCTTATCAAAGAGAAATATTTGGAGTTTTGTGGTTAGAAGTAACAACATCTGGCCAGAAAATCCCAGTTCTGTTTGATAAAAAGAGGAAGCAAAGCAGGCCTGAAACTTGTTTAAAAATTGGTGTGAAGGGCCATGAGGAGATGGGAGGAAAGAGAAGGAGGTATGAAATGTCTTCTCACCATGAGGATGTGACGCAACCAGCATCATGAACCTGCAGTGCTCAGTTCATTTGCAGTGGCTTGATTCTGGTTTCTCACATCCTGTCTGAATATATTGACTATTGTCTACTTTTTCTCACACTTTTTCTTCCTGTGCTGCCAATCAGACATTCCACCCTCAACTGAATAAAGGAAAATAGAGCCAAAACCAGTACACTTGAGAAAAAAATATTTTAATTAACTGGTATTTTTAGACTTATTAAATAAATACCTAACTACAATATTTGAAGCTCAGTTCAGAAGTGAAGCACACAGGGACACTCTAACTAAACGCAATTTCATGTTCCTTTCCACTGGAAATGGAAATTGTCTGTGGAAATCAAATGCTCATTATGAAACTTCAAAAGTTTTGTGAAAATCTCTTTCTTCTGTCATGAAATGTGTTTTTGCAATGAGTATTTTGATACCAGTGCTGCATAATTTAACTTTCTTGGATGGCATATCTGAGTTGGAATCTTGCCTCTGTTGACCGCTGATGTAAGGGAATAAAAAGGAGACCGAACATTTGAAAGGGTAGGAGGAAGAAATGAAATAACTAAGGGAAATGAACTTGACAGAACAGGAGGGAAAAAAAAAGTGTTTTAAAACCATAGAAAGACAGGATGGTCAAGAAAATAGAGGAAGGTGAATAGAACTGAAGACGGAAAATGTCTCTGAAGTCACACAGATTATTGCAAGACTGGAAAAAGACGTTGGTGCTGAGAAGAGAATCTGGGGAAAAGCAATTTAGCAACATAAAATAAAGAGGTTAATACTAGATCAAGAGAAGAAAGAGAAGCCAGAAGAGACATGTGATAAGAAGGACAGGGGGGAAAAAAGCCAAACAAATCTTCAGGAAAAAAATTATGAAGCAAGAGACTGATGGTGCCCTTGGGTTAAGATCCTTTCCCTACTGCATCTGAGTGGTTTCCCTCCAGGACCTCATTTTTAGAAACAAATATATTTTCTTTCTTAGCTCTTTGTGGCTGAAAGCAGGGAGGGGAGACCTTAACCATCTGAGTCATACACAAATGTGAGAGCTAAGGGCTGAAAGGAATTTCATCTCTGGTCCTTTGGGGCGTGGGGGAAGTCTCCTCATTGTCTAGTTTAAATAACTCACTAAAGGAAAATAAAATACATCAGCTCCTGTTTGTTAAATGCTCTAATCAAGTTCCCTCCTTGGGCAGTAGCATGTGTAATGTTCCTTTGCATCACAAGCGGCAACATCCAGGCTTGTGAAGTGGCTCTCACAAGTCATGGATGAGGTTCAACCAAGGAGGAGGTCTGGGTAGGTGTGTGTTCTCAATCACTAACGTCAGCCCTGGTTCATAAGGTGCAAAGGTCTTGTGCAGGGAAATGCAAACCCGTTGTGTCTTAACGCTCTTTGCCAGACCAGGAGAAAGCTTTTAACCCTCATGAATTACACGGTCTCTTCTAGAGCACCAAAAGGAGACACACTTCCTCGCTGTATCACGTCATATTTTAATGATCGCAGTTAGCACATACAGATACTGATCTATGAAAAGAAAAGAAAGAGGAAGAGAAGGAGCAGCACATGAATTGCCTTTTTTTAAGTAACGGAAACCAAACCCAGCTTTTAAGGACCCTAATTTCTTCTTTGAGCCCCACATGATATTTTAAGGAAACTATTTTCCCAACTGGTCAGTGAAGTAGAAAAATGTCATTCCTCTTTGTAAAGAGTTGGGCAGTGAGGCTACATCTTTAATAATAATAAATGGTGCCAGGAAACTTTCATAGGCAATGGAACTCGATCACCCACACTCTTAAATTGTTAATAATGGCCTTAGTACGTAGCTGGCCCAGGCCACCTATCAATCTCCAAAATTAGTTCCTGGGCATGAGCAGGGAGTTAGTATGAGGCAGGAACTGTTCTTAACAAAGATTGTGGATGTGGTCATCCCAAAGCAGGAGGGAAAGAGGGCTTAAGGGATGCAAACCCTCCTGGATTAGTTGTTTTCAAGGCCAGAAAATAGTTTGTAGGCACGTTTCATTTTTTAGCTTAAGATACTGAGTCCCTGAACATAAAAAAATGAATAATTCTGTGGCAAGCCAAACTGACCTGACTAATGAGGAGAAAAAGGGGAAAAAAAATGTACAAAAAAGGTGCTCCAACAGGGTCATGTGCTCAGGATAACTCTTCACCTGAATCTAAATTTGAATGTCAGTGCTGTGGGAGGTGGCTCTGCACTTGGGAGGGAGGAGGACGTGCTGCAAGGGGCAAAGGACTTGCAGTTTCCAGTCTCTATGAAATCCAATATAATATAAAACTGCGAAGAATCAGTGCATTAGCTCATCAAGTGCTAAAATTAACCAGTCCGCCTTACAGCTTCGTTGCAGGGAGGAGGTTAAATCTATGAACATCCATTTCCAGTGAGGTGGGAAGTAAATCCATCCTCTGCCTTCCAAATATTGTTTGGGCCAGAGGAGCAGGATAGAAACCTGTGCTGGAATTCAACCCGTTTTGTTGTCAGCAACTGCACTGTAGAAACATTCAGTGACCCCAGATTCCGTTTACAGTCAGCCGGGAGAAAGAGGTGCTTCTAGAAGATGATTCATCTGGCTTGTTTTCTCATCTATCTTTGGGTGAAACGAATCGTGACCACGAAATGACCATTTGTTTCCATAGTTCAGGTATAAACACCTGCACAACATATTTAAAGGGCGCATGAGATCAATTTTGTGAGGCAAAACCTAGTATTAAAGTCTCACTTCTTTCAGTTAAATTAATAATCTCTTGGCCTTGACCAAGTCTGTAATGTTTCTTGAGGAATTAAATTCTCAATCAATTTGTTCCATTTGTGCTCAGAAAATCAAAGTCCAAATAATCAAATCCTTCACCTATGATGCCCATGAAATGGTTATGTCTGATTCTGTTCTTACTCTTACTATTGCTATCACTTCTGTGAGTTAATCTTTTGTCTCAAGCTGTATAGTTTTATCTCTTTCCAAAGTAAGTCCAGGGAATTATGCACATCGAAATAGAGATACCCATGTAATCGTCATGTGAGATGCAAAGGAAATTGCTTTGCAGTAAGCAAACAACAGCAATAAGCTTATTAGTGACTCGTTAATAAGTCATCCCTTTTTTTCTTCCTGGGCACAAAAGCATCTGACTATGCCAGGTTCGAAAGGAATGAATTTGAAAGAATTTGAAAAAGATCTACTACTGAGGGTGGTATGAGCTGTGCCTGGTTTGGACTGGATGAGGTGGTGCAAGGAAGGAAAAAGGTGGAGGGAAAAGGAAGGGGAAGGGGAGAAAAGCAGAGAGAGAGGAAGGAAGGAAAAGGAAAAAAAGGAAGGAAAATTTAGCTCAGAACATTTGTAGCAGTGTCTGTTGATGTTCCCATCCATCTTTGGGACACCTGCATACTCAGCCCCAGCTTTGCAATGCAGATCTTGAGCTCGCTGAAGGGCAGAGAGACTCCCAAGGGGTAATTCACAGCCCCCACCTGCGAAGGTGCTCACTGGCCTTTTCAGAGCGGAGAGGAAAGTAAACAAAAACAAGGCCTGCCTGGTTTGGAACTGAACTGGAAAAAGTTGCCACCTGCTGAAGTGACATCACCCTGACATCACAGGTTACTGGTGCCAACTTACACACGAGTTTTTGGGTTTTTTTTTTTCTTTTTTTTTCTTCTTTCCCATTTTCCTTTTAATCTCCACCATTCATTATCTTCAGCCATCATCTCACTCTCACTTGTATTTTATTTACAGTGTCAATGCCACCGTGGCTTTAACTTTCCAGGTAATGGTTGGAGACTGGAACGGACCTCTCACCAGATGATAGCCGTGGGAATAAACAAAACGCCTTATTTGGCAACTTGCTGAGGATCTTTCCGCTCAGTGACGCTTGACTGTCTCGTATTCATCACTTGGAAATGACCAAACTGAGAAAGTTTATCAGTGAAGCCAGGATTCCTCGAACGTCCTCTGAGAAGGACAGGGATGAAGCCAAAAGGAAATCCGGAAATTCTGGAGGAGCCTTCCTGAGCACAGAGAGAAAGAACCAAGCCCCTGTCTTTAGGATTTATGAATAGTGAAGGAAGAGAGGTTGCCAGGAATGGTTTTCCAGTAGATCTTCCTTGGACGTCCTTTGAATCAGATACAGTATTGGAAGGGAGCCGCGGCTACTCCCTTTGGTGCTGCGTAGGCAATAAATATCCTTGGAAAAGCATAAATGTATTTTGCTCTGTTTCCAAGTAGCTGATGTCTGAGGGAGAGATTACGGAGAACTTAAAGGTGATGCCAACATAGAAACAACAGTTTATTGTGGCCCAGAATGCTCAACTTTGCTAATTAGTGTATGAAAGGAATACCTGAATAACTGCCTCTACATTAGTCCGGGGTTTAAAGCCGCATTTAGATGAAGTACTGTGTTCTTGTATTTGCTGAAATCTTCAGAGAATTGCTTTGAGTGTGAAGGATCACGGAAGGTGAATGACACTTGCCTCAACCCTGCACACACAGAGATGTTAGTGAACCTCCAGGAAAGCGGGGCTGGCCACGGTGAGGTCCTTCGCAAAATGTAAACAATTTATGTGAGTATGTTAAGAGCTACAAAAATAGTAATTAATAAGGAAAGAGAGAGCAATTCTGTCACTGTAAAAAGCAGGAGCAATTCCACTGGAGATACCAGAGACATATTGATGGAAAATCAACATAAAGCAAAGAAAAATGAGGGTTGATCTGGACGTCATTTCTGTCACATTGTATTAGAGTACAGATGCCAACACTCACATATACGCACATGTTTACACAGGTATATAAACACCCAAAGAAAAGCAATCTACTATTTCTTTATATTAATCTATTTAATACTTTTTGAAAGTTTTTCCAAATTTACAAACCCCGATACCTTCTGGTCAAGAAAGTCTGGTCTTTTTCTTCTTGCACTTTCTCTTTTTTATCTTCTTTTTCTTCTTTTTCTTCTCTCCTTCCCTCTTTTCTTTTTTCTTATCAAATGGGGCAGACCTTAATAATTCTCTTCTTTTTCTGTTTGAGCTGTATTTGATTATACAGATGCTTGAAGACCATTTTCAAATTTTTTATTGCAGCGATATTTGGACCTTTTTCATATTAAATTTAATTAGCAGAAGAAGGGGGAAAATTTCAAATTAATTTTTTTTGTTCATGTTTGGTAAAATCTAATAATAACGCATGGATGACAATGAAAACATTCTTGTCAGTTTTTACTGGTTTACAGATATTTCCTGTGCTCATCAACTAGGGCTTGTAAAACACTTCAAAATTAGGCAAAGCCTATCAGTGGCCATGTTGCTACTGGCTTTAAGAGAAAGCTGCTTTAATCCAGCCTGATTTAGACCTGGAATTTGTGGAGATAGGCAAGAGAGGAGAAGAATACCAGCTTTTGGGTATGGGGGGTGTTCTCTGCCTGCACCAAGACCGATGCCATGCTGTGCCAGGTCTTAGCAAAGACTCCCCAGCTACGGGTGAGGGTATGACCTTCAGCTTTGGTCCATGATCATCCAGACTGTTTAATTATTACCAAGTCCCCAGCACAATTTTGGCCCATGTCAGCGAGCTGTCTCACACACAAAGTGTAGCATGAAGCTCCCCTATAAAATAGATATTATTGTTAATATTATTATTGTTGTTGTTGACTATACTGGCAATTTCAATAGTAATAATGATTGTTGTGTAATCCCACACGCTGCCATGACCTTCTTTTTCGAAGACACTTTTTGTATTAAAAAATCTGTGACCTCTGAAAAACTGGGCGATCTGTAGCTTCGACTGAAAGAGTTAAAAGTCCCCTACAGTGTTAGCAGTCCATGACAGTGTGATATGAATTTATCATTGTTATTGTTATTACTACAACACCTCCATCGATGCATCTGTATTCCAAGTACAGTTTGGCACCGTGTGAAATACAGTAGCATTGCAGAGTTTGACAGGTTACTCCTTTTTTCCGTAGCCATCTCATGGCAGAGCATGATTGGACTCTGATCAACAGGGTAGATTTAATTAGATCTTAATTTGTTCTCCTGACAAGCTATTAGATATTGTGCTGGAAGCAGAAAAGAAAATAAGAATTCTGTGGCTCTGATCTCCACCCTCCCTGGAGATAGAAGGAAAAAAATCCTTGTTTTTCCAACTGCTGGAGATCAAAATCTTTGGGGAACAATTGGATGAAAAATAACACTGATAAATGGGAGTAAAACAGTCAGTGCAAAAAGCCCCGCCATCCAGTTCTCCGTTGTGTTTCCATGTGAGTGAATATGAGTGGAGAACATTTCCCTTTTTCTCCACCCTCCTCATAAACCAGCCAACAAGCCAACAGAGACCATTTAAGGGACTAAAACCCCAAGCCATCAGGTTTTTCAGGCTAATGCTTTGCTGCTTAAGCCTCAGGGAGAGCTTTTTCAAGCCGACCACATGCAAAACAAAACAAATAAAAAAAAAGCCACATAACAGTAATATATTACACATATACAGCACCTTCTGTCCCAAAAGATTTTGAAGCACTTTATGGACTAGGCAAAGCGAAGTTCTGCCACCTGTTCAACAGGACCCAGCAGCTTGTTAACTGTGAAACCATTTTCTTCCTTAGTGCAGGTCATGAAACACAATCTTGCTGAACCTGATAATCTTGTGCTGTCAGCTCCCTTCCTGAAATTTATGGTATAGGTTTGCCCGCGAGAGGTTACCTCCAGCAGAAACTGCTGGAGAAACCCTAGGAATAGATACTGTCTGTCCTTGGAAATACCACAGAAACGCCTCTCTGTAATTCCCTGGCTTTGTATGGCTGGTCAAAACCTGCTTATCCAAAAAGTTCTGGTTTTAGGAGTCACAGAATCGGTGATCCAAAAAAAAAAAGGAATTGCTTTCCCTGACTGACATGCTATGCTTTTGATTGGAAACCAAGCTGTCTTTGAAGCTCTCCCACCAAATTACTGGTTGGATTCAATCGTGTTTGCCTTAGAAGGACCAGAAGAACCACGTCACTGAGCAGCAGAGCTTCAGTTTCACTCAATGTTCCCAGGCTCA
The DNA here is from genome assembly GCF_000710305.1 of Buceros rhinoceros silvestris. Taxonomy (NCBI): domain Eukaryota; kingdom Metazoa; phylum Chordata; class Aves; order Bucerotiformes; family Bucerotidae; genus Buceros; species Buceros rhinoceros. Next base: position 53,215 of record NW_010409255.1, read on the forward strand.
GTCCAGACCTTTACTGTAAGAGGCACTGTCCCGCCAATGACCTTTAGAAGAGACACCCTTCCTAGGGCTGAGGAAACCCTATGCATCCAGTTTAGGTCAGCCCTGGAACTTTCTATAGGGAAACTGCCAAATGTCTGCTGTGGCGTAATTAAGGAGGCTGTTGGCCCGGCTAAAGCCAAGACCTGCTCTCCTGAGAGGTATAACTCAGTGCTGAATGCCACTCACCAGTGTTTGAGACCGCTGGGCAAAAAGGTGGGCCAGAGAACAGTGCAAAAAACCCTTACAGACAACAAAACCACGCAGTCAGAGAATTAGGTCAGCCTCAGATGTTACCTTTTTTTATTATTATTCACTGGAAAAAGAAACTGGACAGAAGAGCCTTAAGATCAACAAGGAGTATTAACATTCCAGTAACGTGTTCTTTGGTCTCTGTCGCATTAACTGAACCTTTCCATTCAAAACAAGAGTATTCCACAGGAAGACTACTTCATTTGGCCCACAAAACTGTTTTGTCTGTTGGGAACCCTAAAATTACACCATTAAATTCACTTTTCAATTCCCAGAAAGAGAGAATGAGAGAGAGAAGAGAAGAAAGAGCGAAAAAAGGGAAAGGGATATGTCTTTGCCAGACAGGAAAGTATAAAAGTCAACATTTCCATGAAGACTAAACAGGTGGAAACTCATTAAGCCAGAGAGAGAGCAAGAGAATGAAAGGCAGAGTTAAGGGTTCATGACTAATTCTGCTCTGTTTCAGGTCGCCAGCAGCTGCCTCGGTAGTGGGGTTTATGACCAAGGTCAAGCCGTTCGTTCCGTCTGACGTGTATCCCAAACAGCAGAGTAATGAAGGTTCGTGTGTGTGAGGAATAGTCATCATAAAATAAAACGTGAAACCTGACAGCCCTGAAGATTAATGCTGCTACTCGACTGGGCGTGCAGCTCTGCTGTTCAGCCTCAAGCCCACGGTATACTCCTGCCTTTTGCTTGTTTGCAGGGCGTGTGTAATCATGTGCGTGTCTGCTCACACCCTCCTTCTCCTGGATCACAAACCAGCTGGGACAAAGCAAGTGACTGTCCCAGATAAGTCTGTCCTGGCAGGAACAGACCGGGGTTTGAATTCCTGAATTAAAGGTGAGTAACTGGGATATGTTAACGTATCAGGGCTCATATTAATAGGGTTTAACTGGTTATGTATGGCTGGTTGGAATAGTCTGCTTTTAATAAAATAAATCTCAGAGTATTAGTCTAGAGTACTTTTAGTAGCATCTTCATTTCCCTGTAGCAACATGGAGATAGTGTCCATGAAACCAACAAACAAACAAACAAAAAAAAACCCAACAAGCAAAAAGCATAAAATAGAATAAAAAACTAAGTGAGGAAAAGCCTGTCAATCAAGGGAAGAGGAATTATGTTTTCCCAACAAATAAATTTGTAGTAGAGTCCTCCAAAAGATAAAATACCTTCTCTCAAACAGCAAAGCTGGGCTAGAAATGGGGGAATATTGCACAAGTCTGAGAAGAAGGAAGAAATGGAATATCTGTTTTTATTACCAGCCATGTGGTAAGAAGTTCACAGTTCTGGCAAAAAAATAACCACTTTATAAAACTTTGAACTCCAGAGGCTTGGAGCCTGAGCTTTGACTGGTCCTGGGCTTTGACTCCTTAGTGACCTTGACAGAGCTCTTCCAGCCAAGAGAGAAGTATTGGGCTAAACTTAACTAGATTTGTCTTTGGCACCATTTCCAGTCTCTGCGTGGTCAAGATTTAATCACTGATATTGAATGTTGATAGCTGAAGTGGCAGGTTAAGAACTTCCAGACTGAAAGCTCTTGTAAAGTAATCCACAACAGATTGGCAAAATGACAAGTCTTCTTTAATGTCTAGGCTCTCTGCTTGGTTCTGCCTTAAGTCTACGGAGAGAGGCTGAACACTGAACCCCCAAGAGATATTGGGTAGCACATTTGGTAGCTTGGTTGTCCATCTGAACCAAAATAATAAAAAATACCCCCAAAACCAGAATAAAAGCACGTTTGCAGGTGTGAAATTAATTCTGCACACTGAAAGGAAGGCAGGAAGATCTCCAGTTCAGTCTCAGTTGCATTTCTTGGCTGGTAATGACAAGTTTTCTTACAGCAGAAGATGTGAGATAACAATCCCAGGAAAAAGAAAAAAAAAAAGGCATTCAAAGGATTTAAAGTCAACCACTGTCAGTTTGAATAATCAGAAAGTTTCAAGCTCCCACAGTTTTCTCTCTAGGTGAGTTTCTGGTTCTGACTTCCTAAACTTGCTGTAAGACAGTTAAAACTGATGTCAGTGTTGCCTCAACGTTGTTCCCCTGACTTGACTTCCTAGGCCTAGCAACTAACCTGCTTCTTCATTATGCCCCAAACTACTTTTTGTTGTGTTTAGTCAGGAACTTTTTTCTCCAAAGAGTATTTCATTTAGCAATCTGTGACCCAACATGTGACAGTACAAAAATAAGTTCAAAATGAAATTAAGGACAGAGAGGAGTAAACTAACAGGTGTCTATATGGTCTGCTCCACTGACTGTCCTTTTCTCATTCTGGAAAATGAGGAGTATTGAGGTAAAAATGAGTCTATATTTTTTTCCCCCCACTTCCTGCCTGTTGACTCCCACAGGCAAAATGGGCATCACGACCCTCTTTGTTGATGCATGTTCCTCTCAGACCAGCTGTCTTTAACAAACCACGTTGCTCAACTTCCCCAGCCCAGTACAACCCTTCACATGAGAACGCCCAAGCATCTCCCAAGCTCAAATCTCCTGCCGTGCACTTCACCATCTGGATGTCCTTACACAAAAGTTTCAAATGAAAACCCTTTTACAAATAACACCAGTCAATCAAAAGCAATCGTGTAGACACTCATGCCCAGCCCTGTATTTTCAGGTTATTTATCGCTCTGGAGGACTGCAGGGCATCTCCGGCTACAGGCAATTTTATCCCGAAGAGCTGGTGATTTAGTTGGGTCAATGTGCATGAAAAAGCCCTTTGCAATCCCTAGCAAACGTAGCTGCAGCATCAGCTGTTGGCATGTCTGGCACACAATGCAGGGCAAAGGAACTTGTGTCACTCAGGGAACTTCCTGCCTGTGTGTGTGAAACATATAATACCGCAGAGTTCGAGATTAATCACTCCCCACCGAAAGTACACATGTATCTTGGCAGTTCAGGAGCGAGCCTCGCATACGTGTTTGTAAGAGGTGATAGAAATTCATAGCATCCGTTGCCAAATATTCCAGGGTGGGAGGCTGACAAAACAAACAAGCAGTGTATTACCAGCGCGGGATACCTGGGGAAAATGAGTGCTAGTTTCAGAGAGCACGTAGGGTGCTTCTCTCTGCCGTTGGACTACAGGGCCAAATCTGCTTCTCCTTGATCATTACCTTGAACTTTATACTTCTGGTTTCTGGCTGATTAAGGCTGAAAAGAAAGGGTGGAATGTAGGATTGGTTTTAGTGTGTTAGAACTCAGCGTTTTTTCAGACGGTAGGAAGAATTTGATTTCACCACTGTGCAGGAATGGGCCCCCTCACCACTGTGGCTTCACGAGGTCCAGTTTCCATTAGGAGTGACGGAGGTAGAGCAAGCACAGTCACTGCACCTTAGCTACTGCTCTAGATATCTCTAGGGTTTCACCAGGGCGTAAGACAGTCAGTAGTGACAGGGTGTATCTCACATAATAAAAAGCATCTCAGAATCACAAAATCCCAGACTAATTGGGGTAGGGAGGGACTTCTGGAGATCATCCAGTCCAACCCCCCTGCTAGAGCAGGGTCCCCAGAGCAGGGTGCCCAGGATGGCATCCAGGTGGGTTTGGGATCTCTCCAGAGCAGGAGACTCCACAACCCCTCTGGGCAGCCTGGGCCAGGGCTCTGCCACTCTCAAAGTCAGGAAGCTTTTCCTCATGAGAAGGAGACATTTAAGTCTGCTCCGAACATCCCAGTAACTGAAGGGAAACAGAAGATACAGACAGTGAAACATTAAACGGACGTGTCAGATCTGCTTCTGGAATTGCTCGTTTGACACAATGTCTATAAGAGATTTGCAAGTCAATGTTTTACATTCCTGAGGTTATCTGAAATAACGCCCATGTGAAGTGCTCACCTGCTCAAGCTAAGGGAGCTCTGGGCATGCCCAGAAGCAGAACTGTGGAGTATTTTAAGGTCAAAAGAGGAGGTGCCCAGCACAGCCAGATGCTCAGACAGGAGAAATAGAAACAGTTGGATTAGAGTTTGAACATTCATGCCTGAAGTCATCGTAAGTCTTGTTTTCAGCTCCTATGTCTTTTTTTTTTTAAGTTAAATATTAAGAATATTTCCAGCTTTGTAATCCAACTTATAAAATGATTGTATATTACACAGGTCTAAAAATAAAGAGCAAGCTGTCAAAACTGCACCTGAAGTGAACACATAGCGCTCTCCATGACTGGATGTGTTTAAATCAGCACTGGAATCAATCTGTGAGATTTGCTGTAGCTTGAGAAGTTGCAGTCTTGAAGCAGGAATTACTGCATGAAATTCCCTGGCACGTGCTGTGGAACAGGTTGGAGCATATGATTCTAATGGTTCCTCCTGGGCTCGAGCTCCAGACTAAGAACATTCATTGCCAACACCACTGAAGGGACAAGATTTACCTCTGGGGCTTTTTATTATCTTTATGAGAACCCGTGTCACTTAGAGCCACCTGAGGTTTGTGGTGCAGGAATACATTGATGGGCCTATCAGTTTGTTTTATGACTAACGCATACATATCTGTAATCACTTAAACTAATTTTTGCTTCACTCCCACACACATACTCACTGTCAAACTCAAGGTAAACTTTACACTTCACCCTCCCACTTCATATCTAGACTTGGCTTTGTGATTTATTTTCATGAGCAAGACACTGAAGACAGACTCAATTTTTCCAAAGAAATAAACCTCCGGGATCGTATGAAAGGGCAGTCATACAATACACAAAGTGGACATGACAGAAAATTAATCACACACAAATAAATCATGAGTGTAAGGGAGGGCAAATGAGTACTTTGCTCCTTAGTCTGCGTTTTGTCATAAAGTGATGTGTACATTTTCGCTTAATTTGAGGCCCTTCCTAGACCACTTTGAGTTTATCCACCTTGTTATTAGGCAGATCACACTGATGATGACAATGTTCCCTCCTGACAAAAATCCATAAACATTATTTCAAACTATATTCTGCTATTTGCCTTCCCTTCCCTTCCCTTCCCTTCCCT
>NW_010409256.1:0-470 GCF_000710305.1 Buceros rhinoceros silvestris
CGGGACCTGCAGCGGCCCCAGTGCAAGCAGGCAGGCGGCCCATGCACTGTGTCCTCAGTGGCGGGGGGTGCCAGTGGCACACATGTAGCCAACACTGCTGATGCCACCCGGTCCCCAGACAGTGTCACAATGCTGGCGGCAGCTGGTGCAACAGCAAAGCAAATGAAGGCTCCTCTGCTTGAGGAGGAGCCCGAGGCACAGCTCAGCTCTGACCCTGGACCAAAGGCCCCATCACTCGTGTCACCCTGGGCGTAAGCGGGAGCCGGGCAGCCCCGCACCCACTGCCTGGCCATGCTCAGCAGGCAACCAGCCCACCAGGTCCCCCCCAGAATACAAATCCAGGAGCTTTGCAGGAGGCAGATCACACAAAGACCCTGTGCCAGTGTGCCAAGGGGCACCTGAGGTGACCCAGAGAGAGGACGGCTGCAGGGACAGGCGGGGAGATGAACGCAGGCAGACCTGGACACTGA
>NW_010409257.1:0-1782 GCF_000710305.1 Buceros rhinoceros silvestris
ATACTGCTGGAGGGGATGCCCCTTGCCCTAGCGACGTTCCAGCTGTACCTGAGAGGACATTCTCTATCCTGCATTTTCATCTGTGGATCTGTTGCCATAGATAAAAATATAGTAACAATAAATATAATAAAATAAATACAATAAAAAGATAATACTAATAAGAACTGATGTTCTCATTATGCTGCAAGGTTCATTTTTACAGATCTTTAAAGCATGAGGAGCTAAAAGAGCATATGAAAAGAGAAAACATTCTATCTCTCCTTTTTAAAAAATATGTCTATACATGTTGTATGTGATATAAGATTAAGCTTATTATACTTCACCGATTTATACCTTCTTCTCTCTTATTTATTTAAACTTGGCAGTACTTATAAATGTAAGTGGAAACATCAGGGTCAAATTTATGCATGTAATTAGCCTAGCCCACACAGACAATCAGCTTACATTTAAAAGTGTATAGTCATAGTCCTCAAGGTAGTAAACGTGAACTGAAAGCAGCAAAAATAGTGAGAGTTCCCTCACTTTTCAGAGATGTAATACAGCAAGAGAAATATCAGCTACTACTGCCAGAAAGGATATTGACCAGCCATAAATTTGCCATATGTTCAAATTAGTCTATTTTCTGTTTCTGGGGTCTGACATGCTGGATAAACCAGTGCTGATACAGATGGCTTTAAAAAAATCCAAAACTTGTTTTGATGAAAGGGATTTGTTTATTTGAACACAGGAATAAATATATAACACCCTAGGATACTGGGAGATTTATTAGGGACCAACTATTTTGTATTCATGAATATCGTTGATACAATAATCATCAGGAACAAGGCTGAAGAAAGAAATTTTCTGTAGATGACCCTAATACTTTTTGTGAAATTTCAGCTGAAATTTGGAGGTTAAGCTTCTCTATATGTGTCAACCTAAGCATAAATCCACAAAAGTATGCTGTTTCACAAAGGGAAATGTGCTCCAAATTCACGACACATTGATATGTACAGGTAGATGACTTGGGCAGCAGTGAGATTATATTCTTCTCTAATCTGCTGAATGACCACATTTAAGGTCATTGCATGTCTTATTTGGTTTACTGCTTGTAATTAGTGATCTAAATGGGCTTTAATAAAAGTTTTCATCTATCTGATCTATAAATTTATCTGAGTTGTTAAACTTAGCTGGTTAGGACTCACAGGACACACAGCTTGCTTTTGAATACCAGTATGAGTGCCACTGCAATATTAGAAAGTGTTGACAGTAAGATGTCAAGCAGACCTTGCTATCTTTAAAGTACTGCTTGATAGTAGAAGAGAAAGAGCAAGAAGCATTGCAGATGCCATTGTGTTTAGTCATATAGTTTGGAAAATTCATTAGGAACTACAGCCAGACACACCTTTTAGAATACTGTTGTCCTGAATCATTCGCTGAAAAACAAGTCACTGAGAGATAAGTGACCCTTTGTATTTTGCGGAATTATAATTCATTGAGGTTTTTTGGTTTGGTTTGGTTTGGTTTGGTTTTCCTTTTCCTTGTGTGTTCTTTAATTATTAAGGTTTACTGTGGTGTCTGCTTTGCTCTTTACTTTTGAGCTGATGTTGTTTAAGAATCATCATCATGGCTTGGCTTCACAGATGAAGATTTGGGAAGGGCTTCACCCACACTTACTGCAAGCGCGCTGATGGCTGAAAAGGCCAATGCGGGATAGGCAAGACCGGTTGCAAAGAGCACAATGGAAGGTCTCCTTGGGTGATAGAGTCAAGGTGTATGGTGTGTCTCCAAATCTCCCGATTG